>NC_069007.1:741299-745506 GCF_001194135.2 Octopus bimaculoides
TGCCGAGGGAAGAAGAGGCTTAAAGATCAGTCAACAGAATTTTATGGAGCAGGGATACATGCTCTCATTCGAAGGTGGAACATTGCTATTGAGAGAAACGATGACTATGTTGAGAAATAGAGATGTGATCCACAGAGGACCAGCTTCAGTTTGATGTATGATACATGTTCCTGTGTTGGTAATTATACCTGTCCCAAACAAAATGGCATTACTCTTTGACTCACCCGCGTATTTATATCTGGGTGTATGTGTGTGTGTGTGCGCGCGCGTATAATAAATCCCATCTTCCAGACTGCTGTTAGAAGTCGCTGGTTAATTCGACACAATTCAAGTACGCGCATGCCCAAAGCGTCTCGTTCTGAGTAGCGATCGACAACATGGTTGCCGAGTGCACTGCTCTGAAGCCAATCTGCTGAGTATTATCTTGCTATTTCTTCACTCTCGATATCCTCCCCATTTTCTCGTATACCCTTAATAGGTTTTCTAAACAACTTACTCTTCTGCATATTCTCACACACACACACACACATGCTGCGCGCGCACGAAGGCACGCTTTATTTCTTTCGATCTTGTATTAATTTCTTTTTACTTATTCTCTCTACCATTTCAATTTTCTTTCACATCCTTTTATCTCACATTTTTATTCCTTTCCTACCCTCATTTTATTTCTCTCCCTCGGTGATACATATCTACATATATACCTATCTACAAACATACATCCATATAAATATATTCATGATGTCGCTATTTCTATCCTTTTACCAGCTTCCCATTTTTTGAGGTCTCCACTGCCTCTCTCGCTCTCTCTCTCTCTAATTATATATTTATCTGTCTTCCTAACCTTCTCACTGTCATATTATCTGCCTCTGTCTCTCATTTTCTCTCTCTCCCTTTCTCTGTCCCTCTCTCCTTTCCCTCGTGTAAATCTAATTTTCCATCGATCACCCATAATGTTGCATAAAAAGAACAAAAGAAAGAAAGAACTAAACACCGAGGGGAAAAAAAAATTGAAACACAATAACAAGCGAGGAAAGATAAAGCAACAGTGAAGCAAAAATGGAAGAACGCAGCAACAACAACGGCTAGAAAAATCTTTAGAAACACAATAGCTACAAATATAAAAAATATAAAATGGCAGAATTTTAGTGAACATTGAAAAGACATTTGTAAAAATAAGAAAGGGAAAAAAAATATCCCTGAACCTTGCCTCACTTTTGCTCTCGTTTGGGACTGATTATAACATCTTCAGTTGCCGGAGGGGGGTCAATGCTTTTCTTTTTTACTTTTTTTGTTTTCGTTTGGTTTATTTGAGTTTTTTTTTTTAATATATTTCCATCTTTATGGCGATCAGCAATCACATGTTAATATAATCAGATCAAAAACAATATTTTAACTCTTCTGTCAAATGTTCAGAATCCTCATGCTTTTTTTTTCATTCTTCCTCTAGTAATTTACATTTTATCATCATCATCATCATCCTCACCACCATCATCATCATCGTCACCATCATCATCATCACCATCATCATCATCTGCATTAGTGCTTGTATTTGCCGTATGACTTTCGCAATAGTTCTTTTATTATGTAGTTTTAGTTATGGCTTTTTCCTTGTGATGTTGATTGTACATGCTTTTTTTTCCCACCGTGTTTTCGGTATAATTTTTATTTGTTTCTGGATTATTTTTTTGCAAATTTTGTAACGGTTATATTTGCAGTTTTGCTGGGTTTGGCAAGGGTTGTGTACGTATGGTTTTCGTTACAGCTGTAGTTCTGATTGTTTTTTTATGATAGTTACGGTTTCCTTTTTCATTACAACTATGGTTATGTTTTTCAATTTATGTGAGAGTTTTTTCTTTTATTCTTTATGATTTTCGTTATCGTTTGGTCTTTTATCTTCTTTATTTTCGTTCATTTAATTTATTTGCTTTATGAAATAATCTTGTTTTTCATTTTTGCTCCTTTCGTTTTCGGTTCGTATGGATATTTCAAAATACGATCACACCAGCTCAATGCTACAATGCCATGGTTACTGACATTACGGTTTTGATATATATATTTCTTTATATTTATATATATTTTTAGAATATTATTGAATTGTTAAAAATGTTGAGATAATCTGCTCCCGAGGAGAGGAAATCTGAGTGTTCGCAACAACATTTATTACAACAAGGATAATAACTATAAAATACAGCTACAAAAATTAGCAACAACGACATACATAACAAAAAGAACAACAAAAAAGAGTCACATTATTTTACAACTACACGAGTACAGCAGCCATAATAACAACAAGTATAACAAAGATGATTAACATTCTCTATAACATCAACAATCAGAACAGCAACAAAACTAATACCATTCTTTACATGAACAATAGAAATAACAAAATGAACAACAATATCCATCAAGTAGAGAAAACTGGCACCAATTCTTCACAACATTACTATGATTTTATGGAAAATATTGAAAAAAAAGGAATAACCGAAATAAAAAAAAAATATGTCAGTTACTCAACGAAAAAATGATTGTAACGATTTACACCTCTCAGTCGCAATATAACATTCATATTTTGACAGAGGTTAATTAAAATGAAACATTACTAACTGTAATTAGTGGGGACTTCCAGGATTGTGAAGATTGGTAGCAATGAATTATGAGAAGAATATTTTCCAAATATATGCTGACGTTAGAGCGTCTGACAGATCACCGTGCAGCAATGTTTTCAGCGCTTTGTGATTCGAGATCGATGCTGCTTTACGTATTTCTAGGACCAATATTCAAAGTAGCTGTCATATATTGGGGTGAGGTACGTTGTCTTTTCTGTGTGTCTGCCTATTTCCCTCTCTCAATCGTTGATTTTTAAACTCAACATTCTGCGTAATTGAGAGCCTTCTGTATCTATTTGTACCCATTTGATGGAAATCTGAAAAGCCATTCCATTAGGTACGAAATGAATTTAGAAACTTAAGCAAGAACGCTGGATGCTACAGGTATAAACTTCACTGATTAGACAATTAGACAGATACAATTATAAGAATAATTATATTGGATTATAATTGTTTCGAATTTTGTGACGCAATTTTAGGCATAGTTGAGTCAAGCAAGATTTGAGCTCACAACGTAAAGGCCCTTGAGTAACACTTGAGCATTTAGTCCAACGCTCTAATGATTCTAACTGTTCTCTGCCTCAGTGATATATCATGTGATCACGTGGTGATAGACCAGACTATAGGATGCTATTATACAGTGTTGGTCACAATCGTCGCATCTTTCGAATGTTGCACCCGACTAACTACAAGAAGTAGCCACAATGATATATAATAAAAAATAATTCTACTTTTGGAATAGAGAAGCAATTTTGATGGAAAAGGGAATGAAAGATATGTTATTTTAACAACCCTG
This sequence comes from Octopus bimaculoides, assembly GCF_001194135.2. Taxonomy (NCBI): domain Eukaryota; kingdom Metazoa; phylum Mollusca; class Cephalopoda; order Octopoda; family Octopodidae; genus Octopus; species Octopus bimaculoides. Next base: position 744,702 of record NC_069007.1, read on the forward strand.
ATAGGATGAAATGCAATTACAACCTCTGGAGAATTTAAATTCAGAATTTAAACTGTTAGAAGAAGTCCGCTAACTATTTCGTTCGGTTCGCTAATGGTTCTGAGAAAACAATAGACAGTGCAAGATGGTGATGCTATCAGCCAAATCTCCAGTCATACACTATTTTTCGAGAGTCCAACAGTAGTCGTGAATAAGGGGGATATTTAAAGAAGTGAGGACTCAATTTCGCTGCAGGTTATAAAAGGTAGATTCAATCTCAAAATTTTCTATCCACTGTGATTATCCATGCAATTGGCGGAATATTAAGGAAAAAAAACAACAAAAGGGAGATAAACTCAATAATGTCAACCAATTAGAATTACTTCGTAAAAAATAAAATCAATAAAAAGTTGTATTCTTCAACCTAATTTCCAGTTATCGTTTATTGAAAAAGATCCCTTTGCTAAAACTGTTAACACTATCTTAACTAATGCCTTTTCCAGCGAAAGGCGTCTCTGCAAAAGCTATTCTTTAAGAAAACACATAGTTTTGAAACTCATTTTCTAAATTGAAGTAAAATGAATTACCAGAAGGCAAAAGAAGAGGAGGCTCGTTTTAGACATTGCCATTCCAATACCTTACAATAAAGTTCTGCAAGACGTTCGATGGAAGACAAAAAGTACAAAAGGGAAAGTAAATCCTCAAAATTAAAAGACAAAAATAAAATTACATAGGAATGCTTTTAAATAAGATTAACTGTAACTTATACAAACATTTGCTTGCGTATTGTGTTTTACGGTGTGGTAAATTATATATATATATATAT
>NC_069007.1:746550-748808 GCF_001194135.2 Octopus bimaculoides
GCCAAAACATTTGAGAGACATGCAAGACATGGATGCGGAGGTCTTCAAGACAAAACTTGACGCTTTCCTCTCCACGATACCAGACGAACCAATGGCTCGTAATGAGACGCAGTTTAGGGCAGCTGTGTCAAATTCTCTTATACACCAGATGTGCCATCAAAACTCTTGATTGGACTATGTCAGGTGGGGGAGAAGAGCCATGCAAGGAACGTGAAAATCACGGTGGTGCACCAGCATGACCGCAGCCACTTGGCTGAAACACATAAATAAAAAAATATATATACATATATATATATATATTAATTATATATATATATATATTAATTATATATATATATATGTATCATATATATTATATACATGCATATTACATAGATGCATATTATATACAATTATATAATATACATCAGATATATATTATATACATTATATAATATATATATAGTGATATAAATAGATAGGTAGGTATAGATATTTAAACAAATGCAAAAAGATAGCTCTGTTGGTATGTATGCATGTGTATTTATACGAATCGATGTGCGTATGTATGTATGTTTGTGCGTAAGTACACACTGGCGTGTGGATGTCTAACATACTTGTAATATTCTATGTCGCCCTGAAAGGGTGTTATATAAATCATTATACGACTTGGCACGCTACAATGTATCTCTGTTTCTCTTTTTCTTCGCATCAAACCTCGATAAAATCATTCATTTTGTAAGTAACACGTATGAATTTCATTTAATATAAAGAATGTTATTAGAAAGTCGGCCATATTTTATGGGTTCGTCTCTCACTTTCTCCCTCTCTTTCTTCTTCTTCCATACTTAATAATAGAGATATAAATATCACACAAAAATCACATATAATTTGAGCTGCCTGTTTTATATTCTCGAGACGTCTGCAGCACTTCTCTGTACAGGAAAGTTCGATGCTGTATTTTAAACGAGAAATATTTCATTGAGAGACGTCATTTTATTTTCTCCATCGGAAAAGTGAATGTTGTGCCATGCTATTATTACAAGAACTAAGCACTGCGGCCGTTCGCTTCCTTCCTTCCTTCCTTCCAACTCCTCTCACTCTTCGTCCTTCCCTCTCTCACTGTCTTCCACTCTTTTTTCTGCACACACACACAGACAGAGTACTATATACATATTCACACACGCGCACACATCCAGCCTACCGACTGTCCTATCTGTCCGTCCTAATAATCTAACTACCCACCTATTCGTCTCTCTTATTGTCTCCCTAGTTTGCTATCCACCCATCTACTCAACCTCCAAACCACCTACCTACCATCCACTTCCATCCACGTAAGCAGCAATCTTTCCATCGTACATCTATCTCGCGGTATTGTTGATCTTGCAACAATGCAGATGTCATAATCAGATTGTATCGTCAAAGAAAGCTTGTTTGCTATAAGCTCGATGCATTTTTGGATACTGAGCCTAATGTATAGAAAGGGTTAGGGTCAGGAAGCTCCCGGTGCGGAGGTCAGATGTTCCTGATCAACGGCTGAATCGCATGGAAAGGAAATGGAAAAGATGAGAAAAGTAAAAGTGATGGGTGGGGAGGAATTCGAAAAATATAATAGGGTAGCTACGAAGAATGAGAATAAGACCTATCCAGTTTGTAATAAATCTTTGGTATGTATTTCTGTCCATCATAGATTGTGTACGTATAAATATTGATATACACAAACGTGAACTCACACAGACAGATGCCATCACAGACAGAAGAGATGTAGAGTGAGAGAGAGGAAGAGCGAGAAACAGAGAGAGAAACAGAGAGAGATAGGAATAAAGAAAGACAGTGAGAGGCAGCTTTGATCCCACACAAAGACGTAAAGCGGTCACCTGTCTTATGGCATGGAGACGGTCTCCATACAGGTCTCAGATCTCATTTTTGTAAATATAACGAAAACTAACTTTATGTAAGAAGATTTCGAAATGAATTTTGACATTTAGTTTGGAACGGATTTATGCTCCAAAATAAGAATTTTTTTTTTTTTCCCCCAAGTGTCAATTTTGCACTGTCGTAGTGGATTCCTAAACTGTGACTGCGCAGGTCTGGGCATAAAATATGTTTGCTTTCTCTTCATCTCTCGCTTACGAAAGTCACTTAAAGATTTTAAAATTTGCCTGTTCGTGGTACATTTATCACCTTCAGTATATTTGGATGTTGTGTGTGTGTGTGTGTGTGTGTGTGTATATATATATATATATATATATATATATATAATTATTTATTAACAAATT
>NC_069007.1:748943-750250 GCF_001194135.2 Octopus bimaculoides
TTATGAATAACCTGAATGTACAAAAGTATATACAGACGACACTCAAATGATTTTACAAAGTGTACAATCACCGTTAGCAATGCAATATTTGCGTAACATTTTCTTCACTCGTGTGTCTACTTCAGACTTTATCACACAATGTCTTCTACATGATATACACAGTTATAATTCTGACTCGTGTGTCTACTTCAGACTTTATCACACAATGTCTTCTACATGATATACACAGTTATAATTCTGAATATGTGGCAGCAATCTTCGCTTTCGTAATCTCACGTCTTAAGTTAATTTTTAGTTTTCCTACTCAGTCAGCGTCCATTTTTCAGAGGAATGACGTCAGCCTATGTCAAACCGATGATAGACATCTGTCCAATCGCCATCTTGGGTGTAGCTATTCATTCTTCAATCAGTCAAGTATCTGTTTGATGGAGTAGCTGTTCGAGGAAACTCCTACATAAATACGAATATTATACTACAGGTTCATATATATGTGTATATATATATATATATATATATATTATATGTATATGTGTGTGTAAATATATATATATATATATATATTATATGTATATGCGTGTGTAAATATATATGTATGTATATAGTTATGTATATGCTTATGTATAAATGCATTTATGCATACATATTTACACATACACACAATTCTATACGTATATGCATATATATGCATATATATATATATATATATATATATATATACACGCATATGCGTGCATGTATACGTCTATATATACGCACAGATGCATTTTTATATATGCATTATACACATACAAAAGTATAGCAATTACACACACATACATCCACGCACACAGACACAAGTGTGAGTGTATGTGTGTGTGTATGCGTGTGTGACATTGTAATATTTTGGTGCGTATGTGTATGTATTAGCATATGCATGTGTAAGAGGACAACTAGTCGAATCTTTTTACGGATACAATAACATCTATTGTTTATAATATGCCGTCAAACAATTGCTTCAATAAGAAAACAGCAGCAACAGCAACAACAAGAATTACAGGAAGACAAAGAGAAAGAAAATCCATTTCAGACACAAAGCTTAGAAAAGAGCAAAGCGACGACGATTAATAATAATAATAATAATATATACATATATCTGTGCGTGCGGGTATTAAGTGTGTTAGAGTGTGTGAGTGAGCATACTGGTGTGTGTTCGTTTTATATGTATAAAACTGGGTTTTTGGAAGTGTATGTGTAAATATGCATACATGTTTGTGAATATATATATATATATATATATATATATATATATATATATATATATATATATA
>NC_069007.1:750547-753991 GCF_001194135.2 Octopus bimaculoides
ATATATATATATATATATATATATATATATATATATATATATATATATATATGTGTGTGTGTGTGTGTGTGTGTATGTGTGCCAGTGAAGAATTTCACCTTTTATATATATATACCCCATCAATCTAGAGAGAGAAACGAAATAATACAATAATTGTGCTCTTACGAAGACAGAATATTTATAATTTCTTTTACCGTTGGACTCTGAACATTGCTGTTTCTGTAATGTTTATTATTGGCGGTGATAGAGTCGTTGGTGGTGGGGGTGGGTGGGCTTTGAATACTGCTGGTGATGGTGGCGATAGCGTTGGTGGTAGTATCGGTAGGGGTGAGTGGGGTGGAAGTGTAGGTGTCGGCGCTAGTTTTGGCGGTGGTAGCGTCGGCGGCGATGGTGCTCCTCTTATTCACGTTGCGTTTCGTCTTATTTTTAATCTGCTTCATGCTATTATGTTGCATTCGTTTGTCATAATGATGGCGACGAGCATGATAACTATGACGACGATGAACACCATCACCATCACCACCATCGTCATCGTCATTATTATTATTATCATTATTATTACTATTGGTAGTAGAAGTATTACTACTACTACTACTACCGATGTTATTGCTACTATTATTGTTATTATTAATTATTATTATTATTATTATTATTCGCATTTCTTCTTATGTTCTCCTATGTTTTCCGAGTGCCATTTCTTTTCTATAAGTATCATTGTTATTATAGGTGTAGTCTCTTTGCAGTCAATAGCTGAGGCCAAAATCGCCATTGTTATCATTTTTATTATTATTATTATCATCAGTATTACTATTGTCATAATCATCATCGTTCGCAGCAGCAGCAACGTTAGCATCCTCATTATTAGTATTCGCTATCTTGTTTGTGTTGTTGCTATTCCTGTTGTTGTTGTTGTTGTTGTTGTTGTTGTTGCGATTATTATTATTATTAGAAATGTTGTCGTTATTATAATCACAGCTGTTATGTTTGGGGAAGAGCTTACATGTTATTTCCTACACTGAAACAAAGAAAAGCTTGTGAATGGTTTTACTCGTTGTAGTAGCCATAGTGATGGTGGCTGATGGCGGCGGTGGTTGTGATGCCTTGAGTGGGTGGCGTGGAAGGAAGGGAGCGTTCAGGAATGACAAATCCTATTAAAAAAATGTGGTATGGATAAAGACTTTGAAAGGTTTGGTCGTAGTTGTTTCCATGTTCTAGCTTCCACGGTTTTTTTTGTTGTTGTTTCTTTGTCTTTCTTCATTGTTGTTTTGTTAGAGACCTAAGTTAATATTTAGTTGGGAAAGAGAAAGACAGGCAAACATATAGAGAATATGAAAGAGAAAGAGGGAGAGAGAGAAAGAGATTCAGATGTAGAGACAGACTAGAAGAGAATGTGCGTGTTTCGATTTGAGAGCAACACAAGTAAAAGAGAGTTGAAAAAGCGTGAGAGAAGAAGAGGAAGATAAAAGTATTGAAAAAGACATAAAATGCATAAGAAAAGGTGTGTGTGTGTGTGTGTAAGAACTCCTTTCCTTAGTTTGTTACTTCATATATATATATATATATATATATATATATCATGTGTGTGTTTCTATATATCTATGTATTATGTATGTATGACAGCGAAATACATAGAGGGACTGAGAGATATTGGGGAGAGAGAGAGAGAGAGAGAGAGAGAGAGAAATAATGAGAGAAAGAGATATAGGAAGAGAGAAGCAAAATAAATACCCAAAAACATAAACAGATCAAAAAATCAATAAATAATCATTTGTCTATATAGATTGCCTAACTGTGTTAAATCTGAAATTTGTTTGCAAGAATTTTGGCTTCAAATGCCAGATTAAGCTGTCGTTTTTTGTGGTTTCCTATATTTACATGAATTTCTTAAATATCTAAATACGCACTCAGAAGCAAAGTAGAAGAAATATGCGCCGTTTTTTTTTCCTTTTATTTACATTTTTGCTTAGAATCAACGAGACAAATTGACATTTTACTTTTGATTTCACATTTTAATATATTTATTGAGCTTTAATGGCGGTGGATTGCAAGAATCAAATTGATAGAGTGATAGATAAGAATGTTTTACTGTATTTACTTGCCTATATTTACTTTTTTGTGTTCAAATCGCGACTAAATTACCTTTAAGTTGCCTTTCATCCTTCCCAAGTCAATAAAATAAAATACCCATCCTGCACTGTGGTCGATAATAATCGATTATATTCTCCCTCTTTCCCTAAATGTGTGACTGTACCGATGTTAGGAAATATATCTATTGAGACAAATCATGACAGAATGGTAAAAGATGTTTACTTCCCAAACACGTACAGCGCCATATTTGTTGAACAATTGTCAAGTTTCTTAGCCTCCGATTTATTTCGTGTTAGAAACTCTATTCTTGCAATAACTTTCTGAATTCTTCCCTTCTTTTGGTTCCTTTCACTTGTGTTAACATTCACCAGTTCTTTCCATTTCGTTTCCAGTCCTCTTTTCCGCCGTTTCATTCCACCCGAAATCTCCTTTCTCTTCTATCAATCTTCACCACTTCTTCCCGCGTCTCCCTCAGCCCTTTTCGTCCAGATACTCCTTGCACTTAGACCCAATTACTCCTTAAATGAAACTTCAACAGGCCCTCTCACATGAAAGTAATTTAGATGGAGGATTTGGAACTTGGATAGTCCAATGTAGCCCATGGTGTCCTATCTGGGGTCCTGCGTCGTCTAGTCATTAGAACTTTTAATTTTCGATGATCTTCCAATTGATACAGAATGCATTTGAAATGCATCTCCGTCTGTGTCAGCGATGAGTGTGCATCTGTCCTATCATCTCAACTACGTGTTCATTGAATGAAAGGGGAAGTGGTTGAGTAATTCGTAGACATGTATCCATAACACAATTCCGAGGTCGAACCAGTCACATTATAGGGTGGACCCTTGAATTTCATGTGCAATGCATTAAACGAGCTACAACACCATCTGGTTTCAGTCGCAAAGCTGGCGTCGATCAGAAGATCGACGGTTCAACACAGTAATATCGAACCCGACGTTTTGTCATTACAAACTCCTTAATCATTCGATCATGTGATGTCTGGAACAGAGAGTTCAATTTATAACTCTCTTCATGCAGAATCCCTCGATGGTTTAGTCCATGAAAATATTAAACAAAAGTCTGTGCCACTGTCACGAAATCTGCTCGTACAACTCTATTTAAAATATTTCTATTGACCCATTTGTTTTAAAGCAGTAGTAGTTATATTTCTGGTAGGTTTAGCTGTTATTTCTAGTTAGGTGATCCTCCATTTTTCTGAGCTCATGCACGTCTATATGTGAAAGAGGACGCTGAAAAGTTCCTGGTTTTTAGGACTTATTGGAGGACGTATTGGACGTATTGGAGGCCAAACCTTACGAGTTCTTCCACATGGCTTAGAAAAACTGAAGGGTCGCTGCA
>NC_069007.1:754001-761620 GCF_001194135.2 Octopus bimaculoides
GGGGGGGGGTTGGGGGTGGAGATGTTGAATAAAAAAAATCGCAATTCACTGACCTTTCTCTATTTTCATTTATCAAAAGCAAGAAAGTTGTCAGCACCCAGTCGTATGTGGTATATGGGCGTGTGTATACGTACCCATGTGTACGTATGTGTCCATATGTGTCTGTGCGTGTGTCCATGTATCTGTGCATACGTGTGCATAAATGTGTGTGTGCGTGCGACCGTGTGTATGTGTGAGTGAGTGAGTGAGTGTTTTATCGCTGCTTTTACATTATGCTACGATTTGAATGAATTATTATGCGATTGGTCCATGTCAGTTGCGACCATTGGTTGTGATAATTCATTGATTATTGATGGAATTGAGCTGTTATCTGTTCAATCTGAATTGTAAATAGTTGCTGTATTAGAAGATATCGATGGGTGAAAGCAGAGGTTGAATGATGCCTAAGGATAACAAATAGAGACAGAGATGGTGATAAAGTTTAGATGATGGCAGAAGAGGGAGGCGGAGGAGGAGAAAGAAGAAAGAAAAAGAAGAGCAACAACATGAACAGACAGAAAAAAAAATGAGAGACTGTGTGGTGTGAGCAAAGAGGAAATTACGAAAGATATGGGAAGATATATGGTATTAGAGATGAAGAGACTAACGAAAAAATCAGCAGCAGCAGTAGCAGCAGTAGTAGTAGTAGAAATATGATGGCGGCAGCAGCAGCAGTAGTTGTTGTTGTAGAGCGAATGGAGAGAGTAAGAATAATGGGGAAATGATAGAGAGCGAAATGATATAGAGATTAATATAGATTCATGAACAATGATGTATATACCCCCATGTATGTATATATATATATATATATATGTTTATGTGTGTGCTTTTAAAAGTATATACATACATATCTATAAATAAATGTATACGAAGGCGTATATATATATATATGTGAGAGAGAGAGAGAGAAGATGGACAGAAAGAGGAAGTAATTATTTATGCTTGTGTGTGTGTGTGTGTGTGGAGTGTATTGTGTGCGTTAGTTTAGGTTTTGTGTATTTGTATGTGTGTCCGTGTGCATGATGCTGAGACAAGACTCTCTCCATTAACCTAAAAGGCAAAGATTCTAAATACAGCAGATGATAAAGAGAACACTCAAATCCCCGCGCACCGTATATCGAACAATTTCGGGGGCAATTTTTTTCTAGCTACCCTGAATCTAAGTGAGTCGATCCCACCAGCAGTTATTCAGTTATACTCTTTAAGAGTAACCTGAAAAGCAGTACACTCAACTCTGAAAAATAATACCTGGTCAATAATAAAATAGTTTTACACGATGATAAAACCGTTCCTTCCTTTTGATAATGTAGACTTCTATCCCTCAATCAGAAATCTATTCATTTTAAAAGCTTGCTTCTTTTATAGAATCTCACATTAAATAATATTAATACGCAAGGGTAGCATTAAAAAATACTAATATTTGAGTCGGATGATCACTTTAATTTGAATATTAGGAAGTCTTTATTGCTTTGCAAAAATGCTGCATGAATGAAGTTGAAAATATCTCGAAAATGGCTACGTGTGACATAGATGCGTTAGGGATGTGCTATTTACAAAGGAAGACATTGCTCAGTGCCATTCACTGAGATCACAACAGAAGCCTACTTTTGTAAAACTAATGTCTCAAGGGCATTGCTTTTTTTATTGCATTTTCACAGAGCAAACTACTACATCCAATGTTGACTGAACTCGTTTATGTTATCATATAAAATCAGGTATAGTTTTGTATTTAAGAAACCGACTTTGCAGCTAGTTGGGCGAATGTATGGCACGATTACATCAACCCCAGTACTCAACTGGTACTTATTTTGTCGATCTTTAAAGGATGAAAGGCAAAGTCGACTTCGGCGATATTTGATCTCCAAATGTAAGGATGGGTTAAATACTTTTAAACATTTTACCCGTTGTGCTCAAGGTTTCAGCAGATCTCTGCTTTCGAACCTATCTAAAATATTGATTTCGAATTTTGGCACAAGACCAGCAAGCCCGGGGAATAGTGTATGTCGATTGCACGAATACCAGTTCTTAAATAATGTTCTATCGACCCCGAAACGATGAAAAGTAACGTCGACCTCAGCGGAATTTGAACTCAGAACGCTAAAGATGGACGAAATGCTGCTAAGCATTTTTGCTACATTAAACCTACCTAACTATTGGCAGCAACGTTTTAAGCTAATTTCTCCAAAATTTAGTTATTCACGCGATTGTTTTTTTCTTTTCTTTTTTTCAAGTATTGCTAAACCCGTTGAAGGCGTGATACAAGTTGCTAAATGTAAAGTGTATTTAAATACTGGCAATATATGAAGATATAATAGTTAAGCGTGCAAAAATAAATTGAAATACCAACAAATAATATATATATATATATATATATATATATATATATATATATATATAGAGGCGTTATCTTTATATTTGTTAAATGTTTCGTTAATATTGGACACTCAATGGTGGGTACGTATTGAATATCGTTCAAGTTGTCAGCATTTATTTCGCATAACTGAAAGGTATTAAATACAACAAAAAGCAAATCACATCCCCAAAAATCTGAAAACACGCACAAAAACATATAAATAAAGGAGGGAAAATATTGAAATCAAAGCTCAGTTTGTTCCGGAACTATCAAAGCCGTGGAATCGCTTTATGACCACAAATAAACAAGCAACAGAACGCCAGTGCCAATATAATGAAAGGCAGGCTTATTTTCTTGAATTCATGCTTCAGTTGTAATGGATTTGTGCGCAGCTAAACTAGAGATCCCCCACGCAAAACATGCCAACATGAACTGCATGTTTGCAGTGAGTTAGCGCAAAAATAAGCAAAGATCGGGAATATAGAACAACAAGTAAATACATTGGAATTAACATACATTGTGGTTTGGTCGGGATTTTTTTTTTTGTGCGCTGGAACGAGAAACAAACGCCACATCTCCATACTGCTAATAAGTCACAGGTATTAACATACACATGCACAAACATAGTGCATGCGTGTGCGTGCATCTCTCCGTGTGTGTGTCTTTGTGTGTGTGTGTGTGTGTACTTATAAATAAGCATTACGATTGTATAGCTGCTTAAAAAATATTAACACATATACCTGTGTATAAGTATCCATATATATATTCGTAAATATATACATATATGTGTGCGTGTGTGTATCTGTGCGTGTGTGCGTGTGTGTGCGTATATATATATATATATATATATATATATATATATATATATATATAGATAGATAGATATGCATGTACGTATATATATGTACGTATATATATATATATATATATATGTACATATATATATGTTTATATATGTACGTATATGTATGTATACACACACACACACACACACACACACACACACACGGAGATTGTGTGAGATATACATTTATAAAAACATGTAAATGCATACTGAGATTTATAGATATGTGTATAGGAGCCTGTGTGCGTCTGTATGAGTGTGTATATACACAGTCGATCACACGCAAACACACCCATATATGCTTGTCCATAATATAATTCACAGATATATATATTTATACACACAATTGCCAACACAAACAACAACAACAATAACAAAATACAAGCAAAACAATATAACACAAGTATATGTTATTCTCATGTTGTTCGGGATTATAGCTTCCTAAAACCTCTTTGAATCTACGAGGATACGGTAAATATCACAACACATCTACCAGATATTAAAACGAACCAAATGAAGCTTCCGCCTCTTCCTTCTCGCCTACCGTACGACGCCAATGACTAGAGAAAGCAGCAGTTGTCTTTGGTGTTTTTGTATTCAGCGATTTGTTAGCGCGCAGCAGTTGCTGTTTTTGTTGATGGTGCTGCTGTTGTTATTGTTGTCGTTGTCATCGGACATGGAGGATGTTGGTGAAGGGATGCAGAAGTTGGTGCACGCTGATGCGGATTTCTGGAGGGGGTCCGTCAAACTGAGATGTGTCGGTGCGTGCATTTTTCCATGCTTACACACACACACACACATACACGCACGCACACAACACACACATTCTCTTGCATACATAGGTGTATATGTAAATATAGAAACACACACACACACACATACACACACATTATATATATATATATATATATATATATATATATATATATAAAAAAATTACCCACGCCCAATTATGCTCAATAGTGTAATTACCACGCAATAACCAACACCTGTGTATTAATAACTGCGTATATTACTAGCAATATATTGGGATAGATACTATCCCTTAGTTGGTTGGATTCACAGCCGCTAACTCTGAATTATACACACACACACACACACACACACACACACACACACATATATGCGTTTGTTTCTGTATATATATATATATATATATATATATATATATATATATATATATATGGACGCCGCTAAAACCTCCTCGCGGAATGTGAAGACGAATCCTGGAAAGCGGAGCATTTTCCAATCGAAGTCGGATGTAGAGGGTTTGTTGGACACTGTGTGAGACGACTGCTGTTATCGTTTGACCAAACTCATCGTTAAGTACATACCACCATTACCGATATCCAAACTATAGTGGAGAAGGCTAGCCACTGGATTTGGTTAAAAAGAGACGATGAGTGATGGGTAGAAGAATATTGAGCTTTAATTTAATAACCAGTTCTTACTTCAAAATTTCAAACCGCAGACAGAGGTTGAGTTTTAACATCCCTGTTATGTTTTAAATATCACGCCTGGCCATAGCCGAGGAAGGCAAACTAATTTAAAATTCAGTGCTACAGTTAAGGCATGTGTGAGTGTGGGTGGAAACAAATAGCAAAACATAAATGTGCGTAGATCCCTAGAGTACTGAAAATCGATATCCGTGCTGCTCCTACTTTAGACAAAAGTCACGCAACGGCATTCTATCGATAGGTCTTCTTTTTCTATTTTTTGACATCAAACAGAAGACTAGGTTTTTTTTAACAAGTTTAGTGGTTTGACGTTATTTCTGATGGCAAAAATTTAATATTATTTTGTTATTATTAATGTATTCTTGCTTTGTCAACATTGCAAGCCTTACCAATACAAAATATAGGACGACTGATATCTGCTTTTTATTTTCTAACCTTAGTGACACTTTTGAATTCGAAATATTTAACGGCGTTTGTCTTGAGAATATAGGGTTACACTAAGTATTACGCTATTTCATTATACCCCGTCGAGTTTTTATTATTTCACGACATTTCACGATTCCTATTTCTCTTCCGATCAGATTGAAGGATAAATGTGTATTTTAACTACGTTTATTGAATAAACGTGTTCGAATTCTTTCATCTCCCATACAAACTAAAGATCCTTTGCTACCTCAGGCCGCCATGTGTGTGTGCGTGCATGTGTATCACTGCGTATGTGCATGTGTGTCTGTTGCATGAGTTTATATTGAATTCCTCATCATTGATGTATATTTTCCCTCTATTAATCTTCTACTGTTGTCTGTCTTCCTTATTTGCATGTTATTCGATAAGTAAACATTGACTTAGCCTATAGACGTATTGATTCGTGTTGATATATAAAAATATTAAGACCAAATATAAATAAGGAAGTGTGAATGAGAAAGAGAGAAATAGAGAATGACAGAGATTGGTTAGAGATAAGGAGAGAAAGAGAAAGAGAGAGAGAAAGAGAAAGAGAGAGAAAGAGAGTGTTGTTAACGAGAGAAACATAATGACGGAGGGAAAAAGAAAGAGGCCGTCGTTCATATTTTAAACAAATTTAATGGATTAATGAGTTGGAATTATATTCGAATTATTGTCTACTCGGTGAAATCAATATTTCCTCTTATGAGAGGCAAAGACCAAAACTAAAACCACACCTACCCGCACCTCTTCGGTTCGAAGATTAAAGGAATCATCTGGGGAAAATGTAAGGGAATTACTAGACAACTGGTGCTAAAGAATGCAAAGACCCAGACTTCAAAGTTACACAATATTTAATGAGAACTATGCTATTGTTTTAAATAAAAAGAAAATTAAAGACTAGATTTTCTCCTCCTCTTTTGTATGTATATATATATATATATATATATATATATATATATATATATATAGTAACAAAATATCACTACCTGTTTCTGCATTGATGTTTGGTGCAATAAGAGCTTATGCAGTCTTTTATTTATGCACTGTCATAAATATCATATATATATAGAGAAAAGTGGAGATAGATAAATATACTCGCTGGCTCACAGATAGATAGATAGATAGATAGATAGATAGATAGATAGATAACTATAGATTAAAGCAGAAATGAACTAGCAAACAATTCGGTAATTCATGACAAAGACAATTAATTTAGCTGTATTATATATATATATATATATTCAAGCGTAAGTTATAAGTTATAAGATTGCTCTCCATCCACATGATTCCTGGTTCAGTCCCATTGCGTTGCACCCTGGTCAACTGTCACCTGCTAAAGCTGCTGGCTGACCAAGACCTAGTGAGTGGATTTCAGAGAAACTGTAAGAATCCCGTCTTGTATATTTATTTATCTATTGTATGAGAGTTTTATTTGATGCACAGTTGAGGGTAGGTGACACAAAGCCAGCTACAACCTGAAGCTGTAACAGAGTGAAACAAAGCGTGCGTAACACTGATGAAAACGAGATCATTAACACCATTCCTGACACCAGAGTCCGGAAAGGTAGAAAGAGTTACGATAAAACTACATTTCATTCCTTTGTATTTCTATGGACATCGGTGACTTCACCCCGAGAAAACAAGACTGCTCTGAAGATGTCTCATTGCTAGGAAAGAAAAGGTAGCGGCTAATTGGAGGGTGGTGAAAGATAGATATTCCATTTTCTAAAAGTGTAGGATTGAGAGCCAGGGTTATTTCCGTGCAAAGTAGTTGGAAAAACTGAAGAAGTGATGTGGTAACGCAACCACAAAATCAAAACAGCAGAGGGCCAAATAAATAACTGTTTGCAGAGCACATACAGTCGCAAATGCAAAGGTAAAACATTACACCAACATTTCCTTGGTGATATGCGTCAAATTAATCTATCATTCTTCACAGCATCGCCAAATATCTTAAAGATTGTTGGATAAGTGTGATGTGGGGTTAATTTTTCTAAAGATTTAGCAATTACCCTACTTTAACGTGTATAAGGAAGACTCTAATTCTTCGGTCTTAAAAATTGGAAAAAAAGGTTTTTTGAAAAGGATTATAATAATATTCCTGTATACGAAACTGCCATAATTTTTTAGTATAATTTTTGACAAAAAAAAAGAAAGGATTCCTTATACACGTTAAAATACGGTACGGAGAGATTACATCCTTGGCGTGACAGCAAAAATATAGTGCTGCTGCTGATGGTGGTGGTGATGGTGAGAGTGGCAGTGGAGGTGGTGATGATGGTAGTGGTAGCGTTGATGATGACGATGGTGCTGGTGGAGAGAATGGTAGCGCTGATAATGATGATTGTATCGGTTGCTAGTAGAGGTAGCGATGTTGATGTCAAAGGCGGCGGCGGCGGCGGCGGCGGCGGCGGCGGCGACGACGACGACGACGACGACGAAGTTACAAATAACGTATTTAACAATCAGTAATCCAAGT
>NC_069007.1:762094-763036 GCF_001194135.2 Octopus bimaculoides
ATATACATACATACACAGACATTACTTACAAATATGCACACATACTTATGCTTATAAATATATATAAATATATAGACACGTATATATATATATATATATATATATATATATATATTATATATATGCATACACACATATATACACACATATGCATATACACACGCATACATATATACATACATGATTATATGAATGTGCTTATTTTCACACACACACATGTGTGCATAATATGTGTGTGTGTGTGTGTATGTGTGTGTGTGTGTTTGTGGGTGTACGCGCCTTTCTGACAGACCTAGATATTCCAGTATAAACAATTTTTAAATTGTGTTGGAAATTATTCGGGAAATGTGGTTTTGGCGTAAACGTGGTTTTGGTGTATCCGTTTCTACAAACTTGCACATCAATGGTGAAAAGAGATTCACCGCTAAGCATGCGTCTCTGCGAGTGAGTATGCATCTGTGTCTATACATACATAGATACATTTACATATACGCGTGTATATATTTAAAATACATATGTATTTATATATAGATATACACATAGAGCCACGAATCAATTACTTTCTCGCCTACAATTAATCAACCGTCCTTCGCCTATTCAGATAAAAAAAAAAAATATTTATTATGCATGAATAACTAATTTTCTATTGATATTTAAAAACCATTATGTCAGGCCGACATTAATTTACTAGTTTATTTAATTGATTTAATTAATTATTAATTTTGTTATTTAATTTAGCATCCACATCTCCGACAACACATTCCAAACTTTCACCAGCGTCTGTTCCTTTTCAGTCCTAACCTTCTGTACCTCTTTCAGTTTTTCCTTTATTCTCCGCTTAACTCGCTCGCTGTATGTGTGGGTGTGACTGCGAATGTGTGTGCGTGTGTCTGTGTGTACGTAATATATATATATATATATATATATATATATATATATATA
>NC_069007.1:763397-764849 GCF_001194135.2 Octopus bimaculoides
ATATATATATATATATATATATATATATATATATATATATATATATATATACACTTATGTGCACTCATATGCATATACACGTAAAATGTATAAACCCATGTTTACGTATAGTATACACACCCATCATATTTAGGCGTATAATATATACACGAATATATATATATACATATGCACACACACAGACCTAAACACACACGTATATAAACCTATATATTATTTATAGGCATAGACAGAGATATATATATTACATCAACACATACATATAAACATAGCTTTCCCTTTATTTCTGTTTTTCCCTGCAAAAATATAGAAGTGAATAGCAATTAGACGCAATTACCATATTACAGTTACCGCGTATCATAGCATATTTCTCGTCAACTCAATATATCGTAATTATTTTTAAAATGTCTGCATCATTTACTACACCGCGCCCCCACTACACCGCCGCCACCACCACCACCACATCCTCCTCCTCCTTACATCTCGTCTAATAAACTACATTATAATTTATAGATTTCCGACATTGGTACAAGACATGGAATATGTGTCAAAAAACGTGTAGACCACTGAATCGATCTTTTAGTAATTGACTACTGCAGAAATTACTTGGTATATATTTCTGGTGCAAATTACTAAAGACCGCCAATGAGCGGAAACTCAACGTGGTATTGTACGCTGGAAATATCAGCCAAACCAACCGCAAATTAATTACTATCGTTTTAATGGGTGAAGAATATATTTCTGAAAATATATTCAATAATAACACTCCTCAAGATGTTCCTTATATTGTTCAAGGATGAATTATCAGCTGTTTGATCTATTGAACTATCACTTTATTTAATTGGATTCCTCGGATCAACGTGGCTTCTGATCGACTCACCTCTTACTTGCAAATAAATCGATCCAGAATCTTCCACACAGTTGCTATCTCACAATCTCTCACACACAAATTAACTTGGATCACTTGAAGTCTTTGGTATGCTTCTATCGTTTATCATTTGCTTGTTTTTGTTACCGAACTCTGGTCATACTGGAGCAATACATTGAAGATTCAACAAAGCAAAACGCAACAAAATTGTTATTTATCCTAAAGTCGTAGAAAAACCGCTAAAATAGGGAGACGTAAAGAGAAACCAATATGATCTGTGAAGCAGTGGAAGAGGGACTGAAGCTGAGGACACAAAGATGAAATGAGACACACACGTACAAGTGTAAATATATGCACAGAGACAGACAGACAGACACAAATACACTCACATATATGATGGGCTGTTACAGAAATTTTGTCTACGAATTTCACCAGCAAGGTATTGGCAGGCTCGAGCTTGTAGTAGGTTTGAAATTGCAATCAACGGGTTTCGAAGCGAGCATCTTAAACATGCGGCTATAGTTGCTACTATAAAAACAAAACATGACACAGCACTTACTCAGGTTATATATATATATATATAT
>NC_069007.1:764965-766570 GCF_001194135.2 Octopus bimaculoides
TGTGTGTGTGTGTGTGTGTGTGTGTGTGTGTGTGTGTGTGTGTGTGTGTGTATTACATCCACAAGAGTATGAGCATGTTTGCACATGTGTGTATTTACACCTATATTTAGCTTTGGAAAGACTGTTGGTTTCTCTCTATTGTTCGTTCCCCTCCCTCTCCATCTCTCATTGACTAATGCTAGCTGGGATCTACTGTTTCTTCCATCCTACTCTAGACGTTCCTTGTTATCTCCCTTTCACAGTTCCTTCAGTCTCAAATTTCATAACATGTCTCTCCTACGGTTTCGATAGTAGCGCAAACTCCACCGTTCAGTCAGAAAATAAACCGTTTCGGTCGTCTTTTTATAGAGTACAGCAAACAACATACATGTTTATGCGTGCTAAAGCTTACCAAGCTGGTACTAAATTGTGCAAAGTACAAAAGAGAGTAAAACTGAAAAAAATGCTGTGTATATATATTTCTACAAACGCTGTTTCTACAAAGATGGTGATGATGATAATGATGATGCTGGTCGTGATAATGGTAGTGGTGGTGCTGCTGCTGATGGTGGTGTTCATGATAGTGATGATGTGGTGCTGCTGCTACAGTTACTGACGATGGTGGTGGTGGTGGCGGTGATGATGATAGTGATGACGATGATATGATAATGTTAATAACAAAAATGATGATGATGACGACGACGATGATTGCGTGTGGTCCTTCAAACATAGCACCAAAAGGCTACAATTCATAACGAAATAGCGTATGATACCTAGATTTATGCAAATTTCCATATATTAGGTAATTGTGATCTTTTCATTGCATCGATTATTCATAAGATGAAACAAAAGATTTCTACATCACTAGCTCAGCTTTTGAAGCTAAAATATAAATTTATATCCTTGCTCTGCACGTAATCTCCCACGACCAATGTTTTATAATTTTTGTTTTTTTCAGTCCTGTAGTGTTAGTTTTCCTCTGATATGTAAATTATGCTTTTGACTTTCTCTTTCTCTCTCTCTCTCTCTCTCTCTCTCTCTCTCTCTCTCTCTCTCTCTCTCTCTCATTATTTTGCATCTTTTTCATCCTCACACTTTCTTTGCATCATACTTCTTTGACCTTACAAACTTCTATAATTACTCATCTACGACTCCGTCTACCTCCTTAAATCTCCCAAACGAACCGCATACGCAACTCGTTTCCACATTTCATTCATTTTTGCATCTTGCTTATTCCTGAAAATTCGTATTTCTCATACATTCTATAATTCTTATTTCTCTTCCGAAGAAGGATCAACATCCGAACCGTACGTTTACTTCCTCTTTCCAGCAGCCCGATTAGTCTATATGTTATTTCGTTCATGTGTTTTACATATACATTATTTCTACTATATGTGTGTATATATGTATGTATATACAAATATATATATAATTATACACAACAGGCTTCTTTCAGCTTCCATCTCCCAAGTCCACTAACTGGGCTTCACTCGTCTGGAAATGAACCTGGAACAATGGCAGTGAACACGGAACCATTCGATGACAAGCAAGGTTCTTGCCATACAGCCACTTATATCTATTTGTGTGTGTGCATGTGTATATATATATATATATATATATATATAT
>NC_069007.1:766793-769529 GCF_001194135.2 Octopus bimaculoides
ATATATGTATATACGAACAAAAATATGCCTGGATGTGTAAGTCATGTGTGTATGTATATATATATATATATATACATATACATATACATATACATATATATATATATATATATATATATATATATGTGTGTGTGTGTGTGTGTGTGGATGTGTGTGTATGTGTGCATTTTATTTTTGCTTGATAGGTAGGTTCCTACGAACGAAAAATGTTTTAACGAACAAGGAACGAAAATAACCTTATTTGTTGCAGAATCTATAACTATTTTTACGAACTATTTTACCTTATATTATTCATTTTTGTTATCCATTATTATTATTATTATTATTATTGCTATTACAAATTTGTTTTTGGTAACGTCAATACATGTTGCTATCAGTATAGCATAATCAAAACGCAGATCGATGTCTCGGAGAAATATATTTGCAATAAGATTAATAATAACAACAATAACAACAATCATGATAGAAAAGACATCATAAGAAAGACAACGCGAATACATTTAACAAAAGCAACAAAGCTATCAAACAAAAAAACATGATTAGCAACGGGAAGAAGTGCATCAGCTAGGAGGAAAGTGCATGGATATCATTTTCTATGACTATATCTGATGCGATACGAAGTTTGTATACATGCAAGAAGAAATTATAAAGAAACACTGAAGAACGATGGGATGAAACGAAAATGAAAAGAAAAGGTAAGAAAGAAATAGTGAAAATAAATCAAAATAGAAGGCAGCAAAAGAAGAAAAACAACGTCAGAAGATCTATAGAAAAGTAAGGAACCAATTTCGGTGAAATTCATTTTCTTCTTTTCTTGCGCAAGAAAACTATTTCTGGTTTTAATTCCAGAAAAAGATATTTACCCATGAAATCCATAAAAATAAATAAATATATGTATATAATGAAAATATAACAAACAAAAATATATCTGAAACATAAAAAAATATAAATAATTTTTTAAAAATTTAACAAAAACACGAACACCAATACTGACGACAACAAAAGACAAAAACAACCAATGGAGCATTAGTGAAAAAAAATACACAAAAATGGATTTTTTCAAAGATGGTATCTGTCAATTGTAATTCTCATCAAAATCTCTGATCATTTTTTGACAGTCCAAAAAGGAAAAGAAAAAAGATTAAAGAAGAAAACAATCTACAAACAATAACATAAAACATAAAAATACATAGACAAACAGCAAGAAAGAAAAGTTTCTAATGGAAACGGAGCGAACATTTACTGAGATTTCTGTTGATCTTTTTTTCATTTTCTGTGCGCTGTTTTCTCCCTGTGTTACTTTCAGAGAGATATAGGGAGTGGGGTGGGAAATATTTGGAAA
Source organism: Octopus bimaculoides (assembly GCF_001194135.2). NCBI lineage: Eukaryota > Metazoa > Mollusca > Cephalopoda > Octopoda > Octopodidae > Octopus > Octopus bimaculoides. The sequence continues at coordinate 768,136 of NC_069007.1, forward strand.
TTTGACTTTAGAAACTATATTTGAACTCTGGGAGTTTGTGACACAGCATGGCCACAGCCAAGAAAAGCTGTTGCAGTTGATGTTGGTTGAAATATTTCTGTGTAGTGTAGTAATACGGGATTCAAAAGACTGAAGATCAAAACATCCCGCCCATAACAATTGAGTTTACCTTATAAAACCGTATTATAAAGTCTGAAATGCTCCCAATTTTTAGCAAGGCAGATTACGGGTTACCCGTACACACGCACACACATTTATTTTTGAATATGAATGTATATTATTGCAATACATGAGAATATATATCCATATACGGATATGAATGAGTGTGTGTGTGTGTGTGTGTGTTTTCCTTTCCTATTAAAAGAAACTTTCATGACACTGGAAAATATATACATATATTAAGCCTGGAAAAGAAGGCAAAAGAGACCGATAGAATAAATACTAGGTTTACAAAGAATAAGCTCTGGGGTCGATTTGCTCGACTATAAAGGCGGTGCTCCAGCATGGCCGCTGTCACATGACTGAAACAAGTAAAAGAGTAAACAAGTATACATATATATCAACCGCCAATATAGCAACTAACATTTTAGATATTCTTGAAACTAAAATTCGAAACTAAAATACCACCAAAAACCATACGAGAAAACCTTAAAACGTATTACATTTTATGAAACTAATTTTTACATCTATCGACCTCATCCTACAGGTAGACCGCAACACCGCTGCCGAAACGACCACCGCCACCAACAATATTAAGTAGAACACCTGGTTCAGTAAAAATCTACATAAATCTTTTGGTGACATCATGGAAACAATAAATGACAATAGTTTATCAAATAGTGCATGAATAATATATTAACTAACACTTTATTTGCAATGAGAGAAGATCAACAAATGATACTATCTCTGGATATTCAGGCAAAACTGTACGTCTATGCAGAAGCAAAAGAAAAAGGAGGATCTACGAGACTAGTTTCGTTCCTGTTCAGGAATATTATCAGGTATCCGTAAACGTGGTTTTATAAGCAGTGAATGCGGCCAAGGCTTAACAAGGCAACCAAGATACTCACTCACTGAGGAAATCCGAACCCAAGAATGGAACGACATTGATTGATATTTTCTTGAAAATGCTGAAAATGGAGACGAAGCTTGTATGTCTGCCTATACAGCATTGGTTAAACAGTCTTCTGAAATATTCTTCAGAATATCATAGTATTGATAGAAAAGAATTATATAGCAAAGCTATATAAAATACATACGTAGAGTAAGAATATTTATAAATTCGTCTCAATAACTGGCAAGTGAAATTTGCTTTGTAGACGCTAAGATGGCAGGAGTCGGCTGTTTGTGTGTGTGTGTGTGTGTGTGTGTGTGTGTGTGTGTGTGTGTGTGTG
>NC_069007.1:769889-771176 GCF_001194135.2 Octopus bimaculoides
TGTTGTATTTCAGGATGGATACTTTTTTTTGTATCCTAAGGATACACATCTTAGAACAGAATGGAGTAATAGGGGCAAGAGGTCACACGTAAACGTAAAGTATCGCTGAAGAGGTCACAAATGTGCGACGAAAGATTTCTGGACAAAGGACTCAAGTTCAAATATTAAAAAATAAGAACAGAAATAAAAGAGTGAACTATAATAATGCGTGTTTATTTGGTAAAAAAAAGAAGACCGTCCCAAAATACAATATCTGTTTCAACACGCGATTTCGCATCAGGAATCTTGCAACACAAATTGATAAACGTGTGTGTGTGTGTGTGTGTGTGTGTGTGTGTGTGTGTGGTGGGGTAAGTAGCGAGTTCAGGCTTTGGTAGAAGACACTTGCTCAAGGTGCTACGCAATGGGACTGAACCCAGAACTATGTTGTTGGTAAGCAAGCTACTTACCACACATACACTCCTGCGCCTCAACTACATATAAATACATATATACACTCGCACATACACAAATACATGTGTATGCGAATGATTATTATTTGCGTGCGTGTGTTTGTGTGTGTGCGCGCGCGTCAGTGTTTATGTCTTTGGCGTATAAAGGTTTATACATTGTGAAAATCACATAAATATACTTTGCGGCCATAAATATTTAAATTACAGTGTGTTGAACAACTCCCATGTTTCAAGAAATGAAATAACAACTGTCAAGAGACACAGATATATCATTAGTTATATGTTGTTTTGGTATTTTATATTCCAAACGTCCATCTCTGATTACCTCCTATGACAACTATCATATATCAGTAGGTGGGGCGTTGCAACGTAGCACCGTCAGTTGTGACGAAGACATTAAGACAAAACCAGGCGTAATGTAATAGAAATTTTGTCCTTTGCTCTCTTGTTTAAGTTCGTCATTCAATCGAAAATACATAAATTTCATACATACATAATTACATCCATACTCACACATATTAAAGCTTATATATGAATCTACATACATTTTTACTGACGTGTTCTTGTATTTTAAGAGAGCGGGGGAAAAAGAGCGCGCTTATGAACCATTATCTCTTGGAGGTTAGAGGAAGTGAAGGTGTTACCCACAGACCAAGAACCTCGATTGAAGACTTGCAAGAAATTGAACTCTGCTAAAGGCGTTCAATGACTAGGGGATAGTGGAGAAATATGACATTGAATGAAATATACGTATGTGGACATGTTTGCCTACATGTATACATACAAATCTCTCTCTCTCTCTCTCTGTATATATATATATATATATATATATATA
>NC_069007.1:771415-786316 GCF_001194135.2 Octopus bimaculoides
TATATATATATATATATATATATATATATATATATAGACGCACACACGTGTATATGTACATATGCATATATATATATATGTACACACGCACATACGTGTATGTACATATGTATATATGTACACACAGGTGTATATAGATATGTATATGTATGTGTTCATATATATATATATACACGCACACATACCTTTACACAAATGTATATATACATGTATATTACATGTATATATATATACATATATGTGTGTGTGTGTGTGTGTATATAAGCACATACGTTTTCACATATTTGACTGAGTGTGCATGTATGTCTGCATCTCTCTCTGTGTCTCTCTCTCTATATATATATGTGTGTGTGTGTGTGTGTGTGTGTGTGTGTGTGTGTGTGTGTGTGTGTGTGTGTGTGTGTGTGTGTGTGTGTGTGTGTGTACATGAAGTAGGAGGGGGTTAAAATATCGCATGAGACGTAAAATGACAAACATTGAAAGCTTTTGATCTGCCGAATGTCAAGCATGCGTAGGCATGACTTTAGATCTAAGCATGTCAACCATGAGAACCATAGATGGAAAATATCAAACACGTGAACCCTCAAAATAATTTCCAGCAAAAGGTGTCTTTCTGTTATCTCGACTGCAAAGAACTTGATAAGTTACAGAATGTTTGCGAAAAAAACCCCCCAAAAAAACGAAACCAAATAAAAAAGAAAAAAAGAAAAGAAAAATGCTATTCTTTATGGGTGGAGGACGAAATGCGACTCTGTAGGAAGTTTAGCCAACAATAATTCTTTCGATTGCTGAAAAATTTTATCATGAATTTTCATCAAAAGATGTAAAACCAATAAGGGTACATTATTTTTATATATCACATATCTGAATTTAGCGACGTATATCCGTATTTGTCTATGTCTAACACATATATTGCGACCGTTTGGCAGGTATATACACACTTTCTGAATGTTTTATGTGGCATAAAGTTCCAAACAATGCCGTTTCTTTTAGCACAGCACTCCTTAGCTACTATCCAAGATCGGAACCAAGATTTCTCTGTATACACATCCAACCCTACCACGCACACACACACAAATGCAAACACACACACACACACACACACACACAGACAAACACACGCATATATCTGCATGTATATAGAATGTAGTTATCTTAATAATTAATCCTTGATATTAAATAAGATCCGGTGTTCGCACAATTGCTCAATATTTATTTATGGAGCGCACGTTATGTTTCCATTTTATTGAACGGATTCAGAAATTGTATATCTGAAAACTGTTAGGTCGTAATCGAATAGGACTTCTTCAGGGACAAAGAGAAATTTTGTACATTGGTATAAAGTGAGTGTTATAAATTTCAAGAATGTCTGAATCCATTCCTAGCATGGAAATAGTTTTCTATGCATGCTTATAACTACTTTATATTTTATATTTGAACATTCCCTAGAATAGCTTTAGGCACGTAGTGCTCTGTTAATGTATATCTGTAACGTATATAGAACTATATACGTGTTTTGTATGTGTGTGAATGGAAATTTGTTTGAAGCATTGAGATGCGTGAGCAAAATGGTGAGTTTTAATAAATCCCTATGGCAATCCGAGAGAAGAATAAAATGGAATAAAATTTGGCATTGCCAACGAATGAGAAATATGAAGAAATATTTAAAAATTCCCTTTTTAACAGTCTAATATTTCGGGATGAAAATTCCCTTCAGGCTGAGGGAGAAGAGTTCACCGACGAGGCAGTTCGTAACCAGATCGATCTGTCTTCTGATTGAAATTTATTTTTCGTATCATTGAACAGCTTAGTGGTTTAATGTTAATGAAGGAACGGGTTAAACGGGCGGTCAAATACTGTGTAACAGCATATTGTGGGTTTCATGGTAAGGAATGAAGAATTCCAAGTTTGGGTCAATCGGTCAGATATTTCACAAGAAATTTTTTAATCCTAAAGTATTGGAATATTAAAACGGAATTTTTTGGACATCTCTACATCTCCGTTTTTTATACATTGGCAACGCCATATTTTATTGCATTTCATTCTTCACACACACACACACACACTCATAACTATATTTCTCGCTAAATATATGTGTCTGCGTGTATATTCAGACGTAGATATTTAAGTAGGTACTTGAAAGACTTACCTTAATAATTCCGTGCCATACCATGTATAATGAGTAGATCCAATCCGCAGTTCCAAATATTTAAGATTATTATTATTATTACTATTAAAATTAATATTTTAATTGTAAAATGTAATTTTCACATGGTAATTGCCTGAAAATAGAAAAAAGATAGGGAAAAACAATGATTAGTTTCAAGAAAATAACCAGATGTGACGTAAGTAAATAAAATAGATTTAATTATTTTGCATGGTGAAAAGAATTTTTTTTCTTTCTGGGCCAGACGATTTTAGACTTCGGCAGGGGCGAATCGTAGCAACGAATTTGGTTTTCTCTTTTACCTAAAATACTTATTTACAATTTTGCAGAGGAAATGATGAGAGATGTGATGGAATCATGAATGAAAGATTGGATGTTGGTGGATATTAGATACAAACTGTGAGATTTGCAGACTATCAGACAATGATAGCAAAGGCATAGGAATGTTTTCAGACCATCATGACATGTCTGATTGAAGTAGTTGAAGGACACGGGATGAGAATAAACCAGAAGAACAAAGGAATGAAAATTGGAAAGAGAAGAGAATCTTCAAATCAACATCAACGGAAATAAATTATAGCAGATTCAATACTTTAAATACCTTGAAAGCCGACTAACTGAGGATGGGAGAAATGAGACGGAAATCAGAGCAAGAAGTGCTGTGGGACAATTCAACTCACACAAAACACTGCTCGCCAAAGGCCTGAAGCATGACTAGAAGAAAGCTGGTGAGAACCCGAGTATAGGTCAGTGATCGAGTGGAAAATGCTGAGACGGCGAAGTAGGGCGATGACGATGGCTGATCTCAGGCAGACGAATTTATACTATTCAAAGAAGAGGATAGCACAAGTTAGATATTGCTGGAAAAGGTTCACATGCACGGGATCTGCCCAAAGCCAGTTCACTATTGGACTAGATATATATATCTATATTATCTATATATATCTATATATACCATTATATATATATATATATATATATATGACGAAGAAGCATTGTGATGATGGAGAAGAAGAAAAATATGTAGAACTACATTATCTGACGTGTATTTCTTTTAAATTGAAGTGTTGGGTGAAAGAGGTTTAGTTGTTTGTTGAAAGTCGAACAGTCGTATAGAAACGACCCATTTAGTCAGAGTTGTTGCTTAGTGCTGTTCAGGCTGAGACAAAATTTTAAATTATTTCAGGTATAAATATTTCTTCATTTTTAGGGGACTGGAATGTACTACATACCTTTACCTTATCTAAAACACGAGAATGCGATTTGTGATGTATTTAGCTTCAATGTCTAATGGATCCAGTGACGGTTCATAAGCTCCATGTTCTATTAATGTTGAATGTTTGCGAACGTTTTGATATACCTGCGTATGTGTAGATGTGTGTCTATGTATATAAGTACTTGTCTCCATTTGAGTGTGTGTGTGTGTGGGAGTTCGTGATTTACCTGTGATCCTCTGGATACAGCGAAGACTGGGGATAAGCACCGGGCCGTGCTGATCATTCCAAGTCGTTAACGAACTTATTGCCGTGAAGTTACATTATTCTAATATCAACTCCCGTTTTGCTATTCATTTTAATATGGATCGAGTCAAAAAATAAAATTCCAGAACAATCAACGTCCCCGCATGATCCCCTTTCATCGCAGTTTTGACACTGGCTTAAAGCAACGCGGCTCTGTCTGCGTTTGAAATATATAGATTCGGTATTCATTTCTGGCGATCAAAGGACACCTTTGATAACCCCAGCTCTGCACAGTCGTGCTGACCTCTGGTTAAACAGTTATCAAAACCAAATATATTAACGACATGATTTGATCTAAAGGTCAATGCAAAAACAAATATTTAAACAACTATCAAACGCTAGAAATTGTAGAAACTAGACGATATCCAACGATATTATTTTTATCAATGAAAGAACTGTTTAACTATATTGATTCAGTTTAGACGAAGAAAATTCTTTCTCTTAAATCTCGCCAGGTATCTCTCTCTCTGTCTCACTGTTGCTGTCCGTCTCTGTCTGAGGCGCGCGCACACACTGACACACAATGTACTACGTGCAAATGTGTGGGTGTATTTGGTCTCATTTAGATAACAGCTATTTCCACATACACACAAACACACACACACACAAACATGTATATATATATATAACATAAATGATGGTCCATTTGAAAACTTTCTAAAGTGCTTCGACACAAAAGTTTAGGCCTCAGAGTAACACCTTTTCTGTTACCGGGCACTAAATAGAGAGAGAGGGAGAGGGAAGGGACACTGACATATACATACACGCATACACATCCAGAGTCACGTGCGTGCTAGACACACACACACACACACACACACACACACACACACACACACACACACACACACACACACACACATATATATATATATATATACACACACACACACACACACACGTACGTTGAAGGAATTCAGAAATTAATTTTTGCAACTAACAGGTATAAAATAAAGAAATTGGAACCAATTATAATGAAAGAAAAGATATAAAATAACTATAATTGCAAGCAATCTGCAATTACTTTATAATTACTGCTTTAATTAATGAGTTTCATAACGATTTTAGAAAACACTTGGAACGCATTGTAATTAAAGTAAAAAAATAAATTGAAGACAAAACGCTGCGTTTTCTTTTTTCGGCTTCATAATTGAAAAACAATTAATTTGCGTCTCTAATATATTTCTTTTATTCCTGTCAGTGTCTTTATTTGAGTGTTGCGTTGGTAAAATTTTTGTAGGTCTTAGCGAAACAAACAACAATTTTGCTTCGATAATTACACGTATTATATAAATGTTATATGCCCCTAAACAGAACAAGAGCGGTCGTGGAGCGAATAAGTTATATTAACAGTGACACAATGATCATGTGATCAAACTTTTCTCCTTCTATTATTAAATATAAATATTCTGAAACTTTCATTATTTCTTCGTTGAACTAATCCATTGGCAAATAATTTGATGCAATCAGCTCACTTCAGCTGGATGATGTCACGTAATTTTCTTCTTCAGTGTTGACAGATTTTTCTTTTATATGAATTAAATACTTGCTGATGTTTATTGCCTTCGAAAATAATTGTTTATAGGACTGGCAAATCCGTTTTGTTAATTGAAATATTTGTTGTATATTTAATTTGTGTTTGCAGCATCTGAATCGCCTTTTTTCTTTCCCCTAATCTTTGATCCTTTGTTTAAAGGACGTAGAGCGATTTCCTAGAAAATTGTATCCAGAGTTCGCTTGATAAGTCATCAAATATAATTTCTCTCGTATGGGAGAAGCAATCAGGAGTGTGGTTTTGAATAAGGCTTTGTTCCCATGATATGTGGTTGCGGTATCGATACCCATGCATTCAACCATGGAAAGCTGTCCCCAATCTTCTTTTGAATCCGAGAATTTGGGACCCAGCGACGATGTAGGTATAACTGCATCAGTGGAGCAATATCTAATTTTGGCTGGTAAGGAACACACCTAGTGTCTGGATGTCTTTGGCTGGACCTCCCTGCAGCAACCATTCGGTTCTGGCTTCTACTTCGGGGATATCTTTGTCGGTTTCACTTGTCACATGGTCCATAAAAAGGGTCAATGATGCCCTACCTCATCTGTCTACACTATTTCGTCCGTCTTTACGTTTTGAGTTTAAATTCCACCGAGGTCGACTTTGCTTTTCATCGTTTGAGGATCGATAAAATAAGTACAAGTTGAACACTAGGATCGATGTAATCGGCTTATAATTACTTTACTGTTTGTTCATTCAGTATTAATCTTTCATGAGTTAAAACATCCCATACTGTTGAAATGATGCTACGATTAACAGAGCATATTTTAGTCCCTTGGTGAAAGAAGGAACCAGCCTACGACCAATCGTAGTGTGTTTGTGACTGGTAGAACGAGAGTAAGAAATTTATCTCAAACTCTTGACTGCCATCGATACCCACAAAAGAATGGATTCAACTCCAAGTAGCCACGGGTGTCTAGTTAGTAGTGTGAATTAGGATGACGTATTCAGTCTATTACAGAAACTAGAAAGAGAACAGCCTAGCCGATCAGACACTTCTACATAGTTTCTCCTCTACAATATTCTAGTCAGTTTATGATTCAAATTATTAGTAAATCTGAAGTTATGGAAGAAGATATTCGCTCAAAGACAAATCTAGAAGATCGTACACAACTTTACACAATTACGAAGCGTATTTCATAGCTATATACTGTTAAGATAGGATGTGGAATACACATATACAAGACTGAACTCAATAAATTGGAAGCGGATATTTGGTAATAGAGTCCCAGATTTTTTCTCAAGCACTTTCGCACTTAGCTCTGGCAAAGCGGATTCATTTGGTGCTAAGTAATAACAATAATACTGCATGGGTTTCCAGAGAATTTATGTTTATAGGGGTTATAGCATGAAGCAAACTTAGAGTCCGCAGGAGCGAATCTAAGAAGTAAAATATTAGCAATTCCAGAAATACAGTTTTATAGGCTGAGCATGATTAACTGATACCATTTTGAGGATTCTATTTGTTGATAAAAATCTTTATTTTCGTTGTTGAAGACAAAAAAAGAAGGGAACTATTGTAGATCGTTTTTATGAACTTATTGTTCTACTCTAGAAATCAGCAGATAACGGATCGAATTTAACAGAGAAAGACTTGCTTTATAGAACACACGTACACTACACTACGTATAAAAAGAACGGCAAAACTTCAAACACGTATATTGAATAAAATGATTACAAGAACAATGATGATGATGATGACGAGGATGATAAACGTTTGAAGTTCAGCCCTTGCTTTTTTTTTCGTTCTTTGCAATATAATGTACGTGCGTTGTATAAAGCAATTCTGTATCACATTCAGTTGTCACTTCCATTCTTGTTTCCATTCTTCAAAGAGGAAAGTAAAGTTTTCGTCATTAGCAACCCTCACTCTCCATAAAAAAGAAAATGGCATCGTTTAAACAGACCTTGACATTGACAGCGTGATAATGAGCTGGGCCGCCATGGCACATAGAAGTCCATGAGAGTGGTGGAGGTCACTCATCGCTGAAGAAGGGAATCCAAAGAGAATATTGATTCAAGAAAGTGTCTGTTGTCCTAAAAAGTGAAAGGAATGTTACTAATGGAATTAAGGTTAATGAAATGCCATGGAAAAATCTTTAGACGAGCAACTTCAACACCATCGACTGAAAATTGAACGTCTTTACCGGAGGGGACAAGGTAAGAAAACTCCAGACCTTAGGCATCACAGATTACTAGCAGATGTACGTACCAAGAGGTTTAGGAGAACGCGGTTTAATCGGACTTGAAATAAGACAAAAACAATATTGAGCTATGTGTGTATACCTGACAAAAACAGGTGACCCACTTCTTCGAATTGTCAAATATATATCAACTCCATCAACGAAACATTTATATTACTCTAGAAAGTATGAAGTTCCAAAAACCAAGCAACAAGAAATGGGACAAATATCATTAAAGCAAAATGAGTGAAGCATAAGGCAGAACACATTGGCCAGCTCTAACTTAAGAAAACACGGCAGAATTGAGTAAAGACCCAGGTATAAACTGAAGATGACGAAGTATCACCGGGGTAAAAGCAGTGACCGAAGAAGTAAAGATAAATGAAGAAAAAAAGGAAACAGAATTTCTCAATAAGATTCTCTGACCACTGAACCATTAAGTGGAATTAATGCACAATAGAAGATTTATTGAATGCACGAAAAAAAAACTATCGATAATATTAGAGTAAGGTTTACTGGGAAGACGCGTGGCTTCCTCGAACGGATGAAAGTAAATGTCGACCAAGATGGATTTTGGTTTGCAAACATAAATGCGGACGAAATGCCTGGCGTGCTGACAATTCTAGCAGCTCGCCGCCTTAAATGATAATCAGCATCATTATTATTTACTTTCGACGGATATTTGTCCTCATCTTGTTTGTTGTTAAAACAATGTTTCGGCTGATAAACCCGCCAACCTTCTTCAGGTGTCTTGGGGAAATTTCGAAACTGCGTTCTCATTCCTAAGGTATTCTTCGATGTTGACTACTGAATAATAATAATAATAATAATAATAATAATAATAATAGATTTTGGCACAATTCCTGCAATTTTGTGGGAGACGGCGAGTTCATTAGCGCTCACCTGGTATGTGTCTAATGGATTCCAAGAGCATGAAAGGCAAACTTGACTTCAACGGAATTTGAACTCCGAATGTACAGAGCCTGAAAAAATTGCCGCTAAGCATATTGTCTTTGATGTATTCGAGGTCGATAAAATAAAGTACTCCTCAAGTAATATGGTCGATTATATCGAATAGTCACCTCTCACTTGAAAATTCTTGGTTTCATGCCTAAACCAAAAGCCATTATCAATGTTGCTTGCTGTTGTTGATGTTGAATTTTTTGCTGTTACAATGATGATGATAATGGCAGAGACTAGGGTTCGAATTATGGCGATGCTGATAATAATGGTGATGATCGTTATTATTGGTGGTGAGGTCGATAATTGATATTGTAATTGCTACTGATTGTCATCATCATCATCGTCATTATCATCTTTATCATAATTATTATAAACTCTGTCCACATTCCCCTCCCCCATCCGCACCGTGTGATGCTCTACAAAACAAATTGTTCCATAGAATTCCTTAGTTATTTTGGTAATGTCTGGTTATTATGCGAATTGTAAAGAAACATTGATAGGGCCAGCGGTGGCGGAAGCCTCAATGTTGGCAGTGGTGGTGGTCGTGGTGATTGTAGTACGAACGGTGGTGGTGGTGTTGGTGGTGGTTCTGCCATAAGCAGTAGTAGCGGTAGTGGCAGTCGTGGTGGTGAGGCTGTGTGGAGGGGATTATATTTAGGGATCTTGCTAAGATGGTGGTGGTCGTTATTTTGACAGCTGTATGGGCGGTGGTAGTAACAGTGGTGTAGTGTCTGTTGCGGTGGTGTTGGCGGGTGTTGTAGTGGTAGCTGTCTTGTGTTAACGATGCTTCTCACAATATTGATGATCGTCTTAGTATTACAGGTGGCGCTGTTGCGATGTTTTTTTTTTTATTGTTGCTAGTTGTGTTTGTGTTAAATTTGATGGTAATCGTGTTAGTGTTGTTGTTTGTGTTGTTTCGGTAGTAGAAGATGTATTAATGGTGGCGATTCTACGTCATTTGTGCTGCTTCTGATGTTGCTGTTGTTATTGATGTTAATAGCAGTTGTGTTAAAGATGGTTGTTGTAGAGTTGCTGACGGTGGCGATGGTGGTGAAAGTGGTGGTGGAGACGGTGGACGTGTCATTCCGAGGCATTGCTAATACTTCAATAGTATCGTCTTTCTTTTTATAGACTCTTAAACACTTAAAACAAGCAATTAATTGCACTTCACACCTTTTCGCCGATTTTTCTTCCTACACACGCCAAACAGCGCCGCGCGCGCACACACTCACACACACACAAACGCACTCATCGCATCGAAACGTATATACTCACACACACGCTGATATCCATGCATCCACAAAACATACACTGACAGATATGCAGACCTACTTGACAGACGCATAGACACACACAGACGGTCACACGTACACACACACACACACACATATATATATATATATACACACACACACACATACATTGATACACACAAAGACGGTCACACGTACACAAACATGTATATATACACATTGACAGACATCTCCATACACACTCGCACAGATACATAGAGACACACTGACACACGTATAGACACATACTCAGATAAGCAAACAGATCTACAGACACACAAACCCATACAGACGCACATCTAACATCACTCACGCTGTCCGACATCACTCACTTTCGTTGTCGTTACTCTTCTTTCATTTTCTGCTTTTAATCATTTCAATCAGTTTGAATTGAGACGACAACGAATAGGAACGAATAGAGATCGAGTTACACAAACACCAGCTTCCAAACAACAAAACAAATTCACAGTTGGAATGGTGGTGGTGGTGATAGTGGTGTTACTAGCGTGAACGTCAGCACTTGTAGTTGTAAAGGAATAATGCTTTGAAAGGCAAGAATACGAGATGAGTGTGGCACCAATTTTTGAAATTAGACTAAAACAATAAACCGAACGAGAACATTAATGATAATAACAATAATAATAATAATAATGATTTCAAATTCTTGCACAAGACCTGAAAGTTAGCGTGAAGGGAAAAGACAATTACATCGAACACAGATCAATTGGTATTTAATTTAACGACCCCGAAAGGGTGAAAGGTAAGATCAACCTCGGTGGCGTTTGGACTCAGAGCGTAAAGACGGTCGAGATGCCCCTAGACATTTTGTCAGGCGTGCGAAAGATTCTGCCAATTCGATACCTTAATAAAAGAAGAGAAACTAAACCTCCACGACGATTTCAAGTGGGAAATACGACGGTTGAGGGCAATAAGGGGAGTAAACGTGATACCAATAATAATTGGCGTTCTTGGAAGTATCAGCACTGAAGTACCAGCCTAGCACAAAAGAGATTGCTACAAATGTAAAGGTAGAACAGCATGGAACTGCAAGAATTCTTCGCAGGGGTCTTGAAGTATGACAAGTAAAGAAGTGTCACCTTAGTCTGCTGGCTGTGGACAGCTGACACTCCCCATCATACCCAGCAAAATAAGATGAGAGTTTTCATCAATTAATAATAATCCTTTCTGTTATAGGCACAAGACATGAAATTTGGGGTGACGGATTCAGTTGATTATATCGACCCCAGTGCGTAACTGGTACTTAGTTTATCGACCCCGAAAGGATGGAAGGCAAGGTCGACCCCGGTGGGATTAGAACTCAGAACGTAAAGACGGTCGAAATGCCGCTACGTATTTTGCCCGGTGTGTTAACTATTCTGCCAGCTCACTGCCTTAATAATAATAATAATAATAATAATAATAATAAGACTATGATGCTCGATCATCAGCAACTACATCAGGAATCAATGAGAAGAAATAAGGAAAGCGAAACAATAAAAATATACTAAAACAAAACAAGTGTTGGAGAGAAGAGCAACATAAAAGAAGGCATTGTTGAGTCAAGAACTGGAAATGATTGAAGGATTGTTGAGCAGAGAGGAACAAAAGAGGATTGTTGCCTTCCAGCTATATTCAAGGCACGATCAAAGAATATTGTTGAAGATGATATCAATGTTGGGAAGGAAGTTGTTTTCTGTCAGTCAGTTGCACATTTAGCAGCCATCGCAGGAAGGAAAAATAAAAATAAAAAAGACACAACTCGAGATGGAACTGGGAAAATAATATGCAGAGAAAATATGGCCATATTTTGTTGTTGCTCGAGGTTTTTGGCTGCTGCTGCTGCACATCATCATCATCATCAGCAGCAGCAACATCGACATCAACAATCTCATCACCATCATGAAGACGTTTTCTTTCTCTCTAGATTCTCCTTGAATATTTTTATCACCACAATTTAGTATCCTCCTCCCCTCCTACTCATTACTGATATTTTCGTTACTATTGTCATTACTATTATTATTGTTATTATTATTCGATTCTCCCTTGTGATTTTGTACATTATTTTCACTTTTATAGTTTATTCTTCTCAACACTATTTCACACCAACTTTCTTTCTCTCATTCGTTCCTTCCTCTTTTTTTGGGTGCATCCCTTTTCTCTTAATTTTCATTCTCTTCTCGTTCCTCTTCCAGACATTACAATAGTCACAACGTTTTCTTATAGAAATTCCCGAAATAACAATGTTTTACCCTTGACACCTCATGGGCAACGGAATACCCGCTTTCATGGCAAAGTCTGAACACAAGACAAACACACACATACACAGATTTATTCCAGTCAGCCATAAATTCATACGATAAATATATATACTGACAATTGGGATGTAGTTTAGCCATTCAAACGAAACTATAGTATAATGATCTCGCTCGCTGTGGAGCATTTATTACTCCTATTTGTGTATACATAATATGTGCTTATTGGTGCTCTAAGTGCTTTTTAGCACTCATTTCTAGCAATGTAGATGCTACCCTGCGCCCCCAGTCACAGCTAGTGACGTCTGAGTTTTTCCTTTTCCTTTTGCGCCACTTGGTGATCTCATATCAACATAAACTGCGCATTCATATTATTAATATTATTATTATTAGTATCATCATCACTGCTTAATTTTAAACAGTTTGTTTGATGTAATTCATCGCCGGACACACCCAGTACCCTAGGAGAAATGAATTTTAAGAGATGTTGAACTATAACTCAAAGCTTGGCGAGGAGAAGAAATACCTCCATACAATACAACACAAACATTTGAATTGATAGGGTTTTTCTAAGGATTATTGTTTCGTCGTCGTAGTCTTCATTATTATTATTATTATTTGATTTTGAATTGATACGACAAAAGCACGAGATTATTGTTGCTGCTGCTGTTGTCGGCATCATCATCATCACTTTATTGTTCCTCGTAATTACTACTTAGTAAGGCGCAACGAGAAAGTGCACGACGGGCCAGCTGCCAACAATTTCAGAATTGGACAGAGAGCTAGAGTTAATAGAATGAATTGCCTCCGCATTAAACTGCAGCGCCAACCTGCTTTATATAAATGGCGTGTATGAGAAAGTCAGGATAAAGATTAACACTTGTGCAATTAATTAACAACCATACAATCTGATTAAATACATTGCGGAGTAGATACCGCAATTGAGAACATACAGAGCGTATGCTGGTGGTATATAACACAGATATGCATATATATTTCATATACACGTGTGTATTTATATTAGCGTAGATAAATGTATACGTACGTACAATGTATAAAGTCGTGTATATATATATGTGTGTGTGTGTGTGTGTGTTTATATAAACACACGATTATGTATATATATATATACATACACACACACAGACAGATAAATGTGCATATATACAATTATAAATATGTATCAATATATATGTATATATATATATTTAAACACACACACACACACATATATGCAAAGATATATATGTATCAATATATATATATATATATATATATATATATATATATATATATATATATATATATATATCAATGTATATATTTATATGTGTGTGTATGTGTGTCCAATTTTGGACGGTATAAATCCGATGTGTGTGTACATGCACATGCATCTGGTTGAAACCAGATATTAATTGATAGGTAGCCACCCGCTTCCAATAGGAATTAGTGTTTATAAGAATCAGAGTTAAGTAAACTCTTGGACTGATATACATTAAAGTAGAGTGAATGCTGCAATTAGTTTGTGATATAGTAAGATAAATTGATTTAGCATTAAGGATTACAACGCCAGAATGTTGTTATAGTTGTTGGTGTCACTGATAATCATGGGGGTGGCTGTGATACTGTTGTATGAGAATACCGGAAGATTAAGCTGATAATTCTAGCAGATGAAATATCTAGCTTGATGCCGGAATATGTTTATATACAAGACAGATTGAAAAGATACATATGTTCAAAGAGTCACAAATAAAACACTGTCAATCAACACGCCGTTGTTTTCTTTCGAGGTAAAGTAGCATCTATGTGAAAGTCTCCTACAGATATTACACAACCCACCCCCAAAAATCAATGAAACGAAGAATTTTAGTGCGTTTTATATATATATATATATATATATATATATATATATATATATAACGGAGATATACTTGCATAGCAAGCGACCTGATCAGAGATCGTGAGCTGGAACGAAAACAAAAATCCGTGCAGCACGGAATTTTGTCAGTGAAGAGGTCGCGGTCTCAAAGCGAAGAAAATAATTTGGCAAATTAAATTTGAATGTTGAAGGGAATCTAGCAGCTTCCATTGCCCCTTTCGAATTCACACAGCATGCAGGTTTGATCCAAACTCATTTTGAAAATTGTATTCAAATTGCTGCAGAAAAAGACAAGGTGAACGACTACCCAGTAAAAAATGTTTGTTTTACCGTAAGTATTGAAAAAGATGACAAAAATGCGACAGGTCTTCTTTCGAACCTGGTTTACACACACACATGCGTGTGTGTGCGCGTATTTATATGAGGCCTTATATATCAAATTATGTTACGGGGGTTTCGTAGATATGAACTGTCTGTAATGCATCGTATTTATATTGAAATTCATGTACAAGTGTATTTTTGGGGTCAGGAAGATGATGGGTTGGGAATAGAAAAGATCGAATAGGAAATAATCAGTGTAACTTCGTTTCTTAAAGAAGGAGCTTTTTAAGTATAGATACGTCCAACTGTCGATATTCCATGCAACGGAAAGGAAAACGGAAATCCGTGATTGAAAACCAAACGTTTGAACCACTACCGCGTGTGTACACACGCACACACATTATGTCTTGCAAAATAGGACAACCCCTACTAGAATCATCTGTAGAATAAACGACAACAGTAACTGCAGAAGCTTGATTTGTGTAAAGGAATAAGAAATAGAAAACTGGAATTTATGTAGGAGCGTATTTTTGGGGTCAGTAAGGATGATGGGTTGGGAATAGGATAGATCGAAAGTGGTGAAGAGGTGGACAGAAAGAATTGGATTGAAGAGAAAGCGAGAGAGAGGGAGAGAAAGAGACAGTGACATTAGAGAGGGGAAGAGTGAGGGAGGTAGAGAGAGAGAGAGGGGAAGAGTGAGGGAGGTAGAGAGAGGGGAAGAGTGAGGGAGGTAGAGAGAGAGAGAGGGGAAGAGTGAGGGAGGTAGAGA
>NC_069007.1:786853-788783 GCF_001194135.2 Octopus bimaculoides
AGAGAGAGAGAGAGAGAGAGAGAGAGAGAGAGAGAGAGAGAGAGAGAGAGAGAAAGAGAGAGAGAGAGAGAGAGATTAATGGATCTTTCATCTGTCCACGGTGATTACTGAAGACATATTGTAAACGATACGAACTTGGCACATCGACAGCAGAGTCCAGACATCGTGGCTTTCAACCCCACCACACACACACACACACACACACACACACACACTCCTCTACACTTGCCGTTCATCATAAACACCACGTGACCTTGTGTGATTTGTGTGTGGGAGATGTAAACTCCTAGGTGGGGGCGGGGGCAGCGAGATTCAGTGACAGCAGAGAGGAGGGAGTTGCAGGGCGCCGTCTGCGCGTCGTTTTATAATTTCTGTGGTCAGGAAACAGGATTTCGGATTAGCCCTACTCTTTTCTTTGTAGTTTTGATTTCCTCGGAATTTCGGGGTTGTACGATCACCTGATCTGATACACAGTTCTGCATAACA
This sequence comes from Octopus bimaculoides, assembly GCF_001194135.2. Lineage (NCBI taxonomy): Eukaryota > Metazoa > Mollusca > Cephalopoda > Octopoda > Octopodidae > Octopus > Octopus bimaculoides. The sequence continues at coordinate 787,340 of NC_069007.1, forward strand.
GGTTTTGAACGTGTCTTAAGGTTATTTCATGATAGTGGTTGATGTAGTAACGCACCCGAAAAATCCGAAGTTCATAACATGTTTTGGATGGGGGCAATTATTCATATCTCATTATAACTTGGACATATAAATACTTTATAATAATGGCGAGTATCATTGTTTAAATATTGTGTTCAATGGCTATTTTATATTGATAAAAGGAAGGAAATGTTTCCTAGCTTTACAATACAACTACTTACACCTATGTGTGTACGTATGTGTGTACATGCACGTAGTGTAAAGCAAATTCACATAGGAAGCATGCGAATAACAAATGCTTGTGAATACATAAAATGCCCTGCAACAACATATAGATAGATAGATAGATAGATAGATAGATTGGTTGGTAGAAAGATAGATAGATAGATGGATGGATAGATGGATAAAGAGAGGGAGAGAATAGTGTATATTAAGTGTAAATGAGTTGAAAATGTATCAAAATTATTGGTTAATGTTTTCAAGAGAAAGATGATTAAAGACTGTGTGTCTGTTGCATGAGGTATTATTGACGCAAGGTGAAATATTTGGGTGAAGTGCAGTTGAAAATGATGAGCATTCTCTGGAAATAAATCACATTTATAAATGAAGGCTCCCATATCGGGGGTCTTTCATTAAAGCTGGCATAAAGCCTACAGATTTTGGAAATTTATTCCGATTCCCCGTCAGATGGTCTTCGATTAGGTAGTTAAGTATTATTTCCACTTGGCTAATCTTTTAAGCAAGCATTTCCTTCTGGAATAATCAGAATTTTGGCAACATTGGTGACGTTAAACAACCTATGGATATGAATATTGAGAAGCTAATTAAGGAAATAATTTTAGCGTTATTAAAATTAGATCGAATCCCGCTTAATTCGATTTCGACCTTCATAGATCTGAGGTGTGTGTGTGCGCGCGCATACCTAGGCATAAATCTTGCGAATGAAATATGAGTGCTCAATACATGTAGATGAAATACCTTTACGTTTTTATTGAAAGTGACATCAGAGTCGAGAGACGGTCAGTCACACTTTCAAGAAAAAAATGTCGTGATACAAACTTTAAAAAAATGGAATAATATTAAAAACCGAAAGAAACAAATCTTTTACACAGAACACATCGCTTCTTTTTAAATATATATATATCTCTAAAATATTCGTATAATAAGTTACTTTTCTCATAATTAATAACATTTAATTTACGAAAATCTGTCCTCATATAAATATCCTTAAATATAAATGTGTCTCTGTCTGTGTCTGTCTGTCTGTGTGTGTATATATATATATATATATATATATACGTTTGCCAGAAGTGAGGTGGGTGAGTGCTTTGAACAATATGCATTTAATTTAGGTACTGCTTCGTAGAATTAAAGCCAGAGTCGCATGATTACCAATTGGTTTGGTTAACAGGTTAACGGAGCAGAA
>NC_069007.1:788793-790544 GCF_001194135.2 Octopus bimaculoides
TCTAAAATATTCGTATAATAAGTTACTTTTCTCATAATTAATAACATTTAATTTACGAAAATCTGTCCTCATATAAATATCCTTAAATATAAATGTGTCTCTGTCTGTGTCTGTCTGTCTGTGTGTGTATATATATATATATATACATATATTAGCCACATTATATATACAGCGTTGGCCAAAAGTCACCTGTCAGTAAATCAAAATTCCATAAATACTTAATATTCAATTTTATTTATTCATTCTAATTACGAATGTTTATTAATTGAATGCTGTGAGTTAAAATCACCTTTTGTTTTTATTTTTCAACATTTGTCTATCATCCAAATCTCATAAAATAATTTTTTGTTTTAATGTTGGAATTAAAAGGGTTTTGATTTACTGTCAGGTGACTTTTGGCCAACCTTGTATCCTGTAAACTTCGTGGCCGCCGTCAATCAGTGTTCATGCCCTGTCTCTGATTGTTTGTATGTACACATGGGCAATAGGCCTTCTGGTAGCCTAGCTACATCCAAAGTTTACCAATCGTTCCTTTCTATTCCATCAATAATTACCAATTTGCATTGTTTCCAAATTTATGCAAATATAGATTGCTACATAAGGCCTCACAGATGTTTACGTCAGAACGCAAATAAGGATTTATTGATGATACAAATTTTATATGGAACAAAATTTCTACCACCTGCAGCTAATGATACAAGGGCTAGAAATGTAATACATCTACCTCTCAATATGAGAGCCATCGGAAAATGGACCCACGTTTTCCCATTTTGTCCTTCACATAGTCTGAGTATACTCGTGGCTCTTATATCGTTGAAGAATCTTCTTCAAAGAACCGTTCTATTGTTTCAAACGTATAAAGAAGATGCAAGTTTTCCAACCACAGTGTATTTTGGTATCTAACTACAATGTGTTGTTGATTTTAACCGCTTAGGAATTTAAATTCATATCTTCTCTGTTTCAAAAGTATCTTCAATATAAAAGTGTAAAAAAAAACCCCAGAAATTATCTGTTTCTCTTGCGGAATCTTAAGATATCTCAGTGTCTCCCCATCAAATGCGTTAAGCAATCTACAGAAAAATAGAAAATAGTAAACAATATTCATTTGTTTTTCCCACTGAGCCGCTGTCTCTAACACAGAGTAGTCTTTTACTACATTTAACCATTGGACTCCGGCTATGAATGTTTCACCATGTTCAAAAGCTTCTCATCGATCAAATCTACCCAAGTAGTTCTTTCAGCCTCTTATCTATTCTTATCGATCTATATTCAATCGATGCCGTATTTACACTTCACGTTGAATTCCGCTGCTGCTTCGACGTTATTATTAATGGCTTCTTATAGTTCGGTGCTCTATCCTCCTTGTCTTCAACACTCTCCTTGGTCTTCTTACAATAACTTGTATTTTCTATTATATCAGGTGAGATAAAATCATGAATTTTCATTGGTGTCCTTTGGGTAACAGCTCAATTCTTTAAGATAATTGCGTCTATTCATTACACACGCACACACACAGTTCTTTTGCCCAACTGCTAATTTGCGGGTACACAAACAAACCGACACCGGTAGTGAAGCGGTGGCAGGGACACACAAACACACACAAGCGTTGCGGCGGGATTCTTTTAGTTGTCTACTGAATCTTTTCAGATTGCTGTGTTTGGCCCTAGGTTATAGTAGAAAGCATTTGTCCAAGTTGCCACACAGCGGGATTGAACCATGGACTATGCAGATGGAGAGCAAGCTTCTACCAC
>NC_069007.1:791128-792754 GCF_001194135.2 Octopus bimaculoides
GTGTGTGTGTGTGTGTGTGTGTGTGTGTGTGTGTGTGGTTTTTTTTTTTTTTAGCTGAATCGCTCTTCATGAATGAAATAAAGCAGTCTCATTTAGTTTGAAGTCTGGTTTCATGTAGCTATTCTGACTGTAACAGGGAAATATGATGTACAAGAATGTATTTCATGTTATTACAAGATAGAGAAGATGAATAATATATGTTTGGGAGTGTGTGCGTGTTTGAGGGAGCTTACATATATATATACATATCTATATTTATTTTATATGAGATAATTTCTGCTAAAAGACAGACCATATTAAAATAACTATGGTTCTAAAAATATTAAGAAGAATAATACATTTGAGGCCACTATTAATAATGCTGGTATTGTAAGTATTTTAGTTGGGTATGTGATCGAAGTAGGTAAACATTTACCTTTTCTGAATAGATGAAGATGTGATAAAGAGTAATTACTTCCACAATAATAAATAGTGAACAGCAATAAAGAATATGGCGGATAAAAATTATAACAGAATGAAGACATCTTAATTTGCATCGAATTTAAAGAAAGTATGGAGCATAACATTTATTCAGATATTAGCCAAGTTTTCAGTAGTGCACAACTTGTTGAATACCTGAATAGACAGAGAGAATAGAATCCATTATAATATTGTAGAAAAATGGGCATAGCACCAGTTTTATATAACATAGCTATTGAGTAATTGGGCAGCAGCCAGCTATACGTATATATAGGGTAGTAAATAATTTAACAACGTAAACGAATTCTATTTAATCTGAATACGTAAAATAATGCCTTTCCGTTTTATTATATATGAATGTTGAAATTAGCCATGATGCTGCAAGTTAGATCCAGCCTTTAGCCTTTTAATAAAAACAGATTATGATATATGAGATATAAAACATTTTAATCCTGTATTAAACTGTGAATAGATAAATAATAATCCTTTATACTATAGGCACAAGGCCTGAATATTGTTGCTGTTGTTTAAGCCTCGTGTTAGCCACAAACCAGTTGATGTGGAACGAATTTTATTCCAATGCTTAATCTTTTGTTCCAGAATAATTACTCTTATAACGATTTTCATGCATTTGCATCTAAAATACGAACCATCTGAGAAGCACTATAGTGTGTTGATAAAGAAAAACCTGAATTTAATAGTATTCAGAAGTGAGTTCTAGTATTATTTTATAATAAGACGGATTTTGCTTCATTTGAGTAAAGAAATAAATAAAAGAAACCCCGTACATTAGAGAACAAACTATACCTTTTCTTTTAGAGTCAGTATCAGTGCAGAGGGGACGAACATAGCTATATACGCACGCATTAACTGCGTGTGTATGTGTGTGTGTGCTCGCATAAATACCTTTAAATATTTTAAAGTCCAATCAATGTAAATCATACGAAGGAACAAGTCAACATAGGACACAGCATCTCTGAAGATTCCATAATGAAAGGTCCCTCACCCGAAAGTATTGACGCACGAGCTAAAAGTACAAACCATCAATTTGTATTATTTGTTATGATTAGATATGTTTTGGCTTTTAAAAGCACAACCTACTGCGGAGAGGTGTGCATGCATGCATATATATATATATATATATATATATATATATATATATATATA
>NC_069007.1:792974-793861 GCF_001194135.2 Octopus bimaculoides
ATATATATATATATATATATATATATATATATCTATGCACAGGGACATACAAACCTACACAAACAAATATACTTACATACATACGTGCAAATATACAGACACCGGCGCACACAAATATCTCTAATAGAGACCAGCTTCAGTTTCATATAAGTTATATAAAAGGATATTCTCATTTCTTTATTCGTTATATATATTCAGTTTGACTCGGTGGCGTTTCCAAATTCATTAGTCTATCGATGTGTCTGTACCTTTTACAGATATTTTATCAGAGAGAGGCGAGGTAATAATCGCGTGTTGATCGCTTCTTTCGCTTTAGGCCACAGCGTAACGTGGGAATAGTGTTCTGTCTGAAGAACAGATTGAACAACTGTACAATGGAAACTCCTCATAGAGTCTACCACTTATTTTCGTATACTGCACCGTTGTTGATTTATAGTTTGATTTTGCTTATATAAACGTGTATATATATATATGTATATATATATATATATATATATATTCCTTTATTCTTTTATCTGTTTCAGTCATTTGACTAAACATTTTTATTTAACAAATCGACTTTATATACGATATCAAAGCTCCAACATACATCATATATAAATAAATATTACTATGCCTTTCATAATATATGAATCAAAATATAAAATATATAAGACATACAAAGCCACAAAGGTAAAAGTATATATGCGAACAAAACAGGAATAGGAACGTCCCATAAAAAAAAAACGACTAAAAATTTATAAAATACTTTAAAATACTAAAAACATTGAGAAAGTGGGTAAACAAATAAAGAATAAATCGGCAAAAAGTTATATATACTTTACTCAGACCAAAAGGTAATAATCCATAAGCTAAAATCCATGGGTAATTTTTTTTTTTTTTTTTTT
>NC_069007.1:793871-795216 GCF_001194135.2 Octopus bimaculoides
TTTTTTTTTTTTTTTTTTGTCAAATCCCAAAATACGTCCATACAGAATATAATAGTTCAAGAGTAAGGATTCACCAATTAACACTAAACACATCATCTATGGCCATTTCGGGAGCCAATCACGTTAGTTATATTGCAATTTATGTATATCACAGCAATGGCCTCATTATCAGAATGAAAAGAGAGACAGGACACATATATTAGACCAGAACCACAATATTATACCACAAGCCTACTTTATATACTTAGGAAAAAAAAAAAAGACGTTGACTATTTCTAATAAAGCTAAATACGCCGGGTTCAAATCCATGTAAGGTCAAACTTCATTTTCTACTACATCTATTTATTATTTTTTCGATACACCCTCAGAAAAGTGGAAGAGAACCTGTGATTGCAAAAGAAGATCACTTCAGCAAATTTATTTAACGTTTTGGACTAGAAGGACCTTAGGATAGCAAAGGATTCCTTCACACACAGTTTATATTTATTAATATTAACCTCAGAGTTTGGAGCCCTGGAAATAATATACCATCCCAAGGAGTGTCTTTTACTATTTCTCTTTAGAAGATGTATGTAAGATACTAGCGTCGTTGAGTTACGGTATCTTTCATTAGAAAACGAACTCGTGCGGTTCCTATACCTCGTCTTTAAATTTAATGTACTACCTATCTAACACTTATCCGAACCATTCTTCTCTTCCTACAATTTCAGAAATTAACAGATCCATCCTTAATTCTATTATTAATACTAACACTATCTAATTTATATATATATATATCTATAAATAATGCTTGTCGTCACTTAAACATGGCTGGTCCCCAGGAACCGAGGTTACTGTTGTATTTAACACCAAGAGGACGCCTCCCCCTGTTGGTTATTTGATACACTCTGCATCTAATTAATATTGTAAGGGGGGTAGTGAACCCTTACCATCTTCTAGCCACGAGACTGGACTTTATCTTTCCGACCTCTTTGAGATCATCCTCGGTGGTGGATGCTCGTTGAAACAGTACGGTCTGGTAGTTTCGAGGCTAGATTGTAAGGGTTCACTCCGTTGCTTGCAATATATATTGGATACAGAGTGCTTTGAATAACCAAGAGAAGGGGGAGGTGTCCTACTTTGGTTAAAAATAGCAGTGACGTTGGTTCCCACGGAACAGCCATGTCTAAGTGGCGATAAAAATTACTCCTCAGTATAGCTACTGCTTTCGTCTCTTATTGAGATTTTGCATGTCATATTCTGCACGTTATATATATATATATATATCTGTACAACTATGTGTGTGAATCTCGCTCTCTCTGTATATATACGTATGTTTATATATATATATATATATATATATATA
>NC_069007.1:795516-800516 GCF_001194135.2 Octopus bimaculoides
ATATATATATATATATATATATATATATATATATATATATACATACACATATGTGTGTGTATATATATATATATATATATATACATATATATATATATACACTCACACACTCATATATGGGTTTTGTGTGTGTACATGTGCGTATGTGTTTGGAACGATTGTTGGCTGTATGCTGTTATCATTAATCGATAGATAACCCCCACCATCACACGTATACCATATACCAGCCATTTTACTGTCCTTCGCGTTTAATTGGAATTATAGCAATAGACACGAAGTATACACCGAACATTATTCCCGCCAAAGTCACCTCACCCATCCACTTTACACGCAGCCACCACCACCACCCTGCTACGCGTACAGGTACACACCCACATTATAATCTTTGCTATGATATGACTGCTGTTCGCAGGCGTCAGATCCATTCCGCAACACTTTGAACAAGTATTTTTTTTCTTTTCTCCCATTGCCTCAGGTTAACTTAATTCTGGAATAAGAAATAGGAATGACAGAACCTCTCTCCGTGCCTGTGCGTTCGTGTGTGTGATCCGTGTGTAATGTGACTGTGCTGATGTGTGGTGTCTTTTGGTGGGAATATGTTACCTGTATACTTTATTTGTACGTTTGATTAGATAATCATTTGTTGTTAGTTTACCGCCACACCGTTAATTTGTGGCGGGTGGATTCTTATGCGTGAAATTGAAGCTAACGGGTAGATCTCCAAACTGTCCGTCAAACGGTGATAAATGGCACAGATACCATTCTCTAAGAACAGTTCAGTGCTTTAGGACCTATTGTACAAAATGTTCGTGCATAAAACTTCAACTGTGGCGCTCAGGCCAGGAACCCCTTTTATTACATCCATAATCAAAATCGAAATTTGTTTCAACAACAACAACTGCAACAACAACATCAACGATGGGAACGCAACAGAAAGTTGAGTTGTCACAAAAGGCCTGCCATTTCGTGACGGTATCGATTTTGCTGTCAGACGGTTTCGAAACCTATGCTCTCCAATCGGCAGTGATAAAGCGCAACGTCCCATACGGAAAACTTTATTTCACACTCTCGTACAGAGACACACACGCACACATTAATACACTGGAGGCGCAATGGCCCAGTGGTTAGGGCAGAGCAATGGCCCAATGGTTAGGGCAGCGCAATGGCCCAGTGGTTAGGGAAGCGGACTCGCGGTCATAGGATCGTGGTTTCGATTCCCAGACCGAGCGTTGTGTGTGTTTATTGAGAGAAAACACCTAAAGCTCCATGAGGCTCCGGCAGGGGATGGTAGCGAACCCTGCTGTACTCTTTCACCACAACTTTCTCTCACTCTTACTTCCTGTTTCTGTTGTGCCTGTAATTCAAAGGGTCAGCCTTGTCACACTGTGTCACGCTGAATGTCCCCGAGAACTAAAAAAAATAGAAAGCGGTGAGGAGCTGGCAGAAACGTTAGCACGCCAGAGGGCGAAATGCTTAGCGGTATTTCGTCTGCCGCTACGTTCTGAGTTCAAATTCCGCCGAGGTCGACTTTGCCTTTCATCCTTTCGGGGTCGATTAAATAAGTACCAGTTACGCACTGGGGTCGGTATAATCGACTTAATCCGTTTGTCTGTCCTTGTTTGTCCCCTCTGTGTATAGCCCCTTGTGGGCAACAAAGAAATAGCACACATTAATACATACATACATACTCACACACATAGACACACATGTAGTCTTCCGTCCATTCCTGATAGATATGAAATGCAGGAAACCTCGATACTCTAATTGATAGCATACTCGGGAGTATTTAGTCGTTGTCGACATCCAGTACCAGAAAACTACTGAACAAAATATTAATTGAAAGTCAATGTTGAAAAACAATTATCAAATACTTTTACTCCAAGATGAACTTAGCTATTCATCTCTTCCACAAATCAATGAGCAAAAATATGTCTTTCGCCCTGCCAGAAATACCAGCCAAATTTCCTTCAAATCCTGTTTGTTTACCTTCCAGCTAAGAGATACACATTGTATAATATAGTCCTAGATACACTATGCACATGTAATGGAATTATCTGAGAATGTGAGTCGCTCTCCGTTTCGCATTCATTTTTACTTACTCAGTCCTGTTCTTTCTCTTCTTTTCTCACACCTTAAACTCGCCGTCTCATTTTTCGTGTCTTTCGCTCTCTCGTTCTTTCGTATTGGCTCTCTTCCTCCCCCCTCCCTATCATTTCTTATCTTACACTTTCTCCCCCACATTTAACACTCTCCTCCCACGTCTCTCTACCGTTTCTCGTTTTTATTATTCTTCAATTGTAATCTTTGTATCTGTCCGTACCCGCCACCAAGCCCTTCCTCTGCATTTCGTTCTATATTACTCACTCATTCAGAGTCTATCGCTCGTAGTCTCTTTCTCCCCGACTTACAAGCTTTGTCTCACTTTCTTTCTATATCTCTCAACGTTCTCTCTCATTCCTCGTCTATCATTTCCGCATGCAAACCAACACACACACACAACACGCGCGCTCTCATTCTATTTACGACTTCAGCGTCGTTGAAATCGAACGTTCTCGTTAGATTCCTGTGTTTCAAGCACATCTCAATCTTTCAACGCACTCTCGGAAGTACAAGGTTGCTTTTAGCATTTATTGCTCTTCAAATGAAACCAAGAATTTTAACTTTCCATTATTTACCAGTTAATTTTCCGTTAAATTATGCATTTAATTCACCATTCCATCTGCTGTTTTTGGTTCTCTACAAAGAATGCTGCGAAACAAGTGGAAATTGAATTAATCTTGTGACAGTGCAAACTTAGAAGTATGCTACTTCAGAATCGCTCTGAAATATTTATGAGGTTTCACAAATTACGATAACATGTAAATTCTTCGCAAATAGATTCAACATATAAAGTTCGTAGATTCTCCAAGGCACTAAAAATGCTACAATGTAATCACTTCCATTGCTAGAAATAGCTCACAAAATTACATTCTCCCAAGCGAAATCAATAAAACATGAAGTCATTTAATGTAAATATTAGAAAATGTGGAATAAATTTTAAGTTTTGAGACACAGAACTCTTAACGGTTTGCAGAATTTTCCTTTATCAAGGAGAGATGAAATATTCACTGGTACTCCGCTAACTTAGTGATACCTAGGCTCAAATAGACGGGATGCTCATGTCTGGAAAGGCTTTTTATTGTATGTTTAGAGAATAGGGATGACTTGTGGCTAAATTCGTTGTATTTGTATGTTTTAGTTCTTCATCAGAATTTTCGGGACTGTGGCCAGGCCACGACATCGCTTTTGATATAATATATCACATTAAATGGAAAACTTTCGTTGCCTCAGTAGCTTTTCCACTTCTCGAGCTGAACTGTGATCAATCCCATTCTGTATTCAGGCGTAGGCTATCCTAGTCTATAGTACACCACTATATCGTTCTTAGGTTAAAGTTTGGATCTATATTTCTTTTTAGGGGTGTTGGGTACGAAGCGTGCATACATGTGTATGTGTGCATCTGCAGATGTGTGTAGAAGTGTGCATAGTATTTATGCATATATGTGTATATACATGTATACATAAATATGGGTACGTCTGGCTGCATATATATGCATAGGTATATACGGGTGTCTGTACCTATGTTGGTGTATATATATATATATATATATATATATATATATATATATATATATATATATATATATATACATACACATACATATGTGCGTGTGTGTACATGCACATAAATAAATTTTTATAATTTTATTCATACTTTATAAATGAATATTTTAATCTTTAATTAACTAAATTTACCTTATTTGTATTTAACTTCCCTCGTTTATCTCTTCTTTATTTCTTTTCATTTTATTTATCTACTCTTCTTTATCTCTAATCAACTTGTAAACCCCTCGCACGAGGATAACAATATAGATAATAAACCGTAATATTTAATCTGCTGAAATGGATTATAAGCCCACATATAACATCCCAAGATAAATATTTTTTTCCACTGATGAAACTATTACAAATGTCATATAAATGTAAATTTAATGTACAATTTTCTAATTAAATTATTGACTATTAATTGAAACGGTTGTAAGAAGCGAAGATGGCCAATTTGTTTTTAATAATAAACAATTATTAACTTCCTAATTTCCGTTTTGTTTTCAACGTTTAACTAGATATAAACCATATGTTTTATATATAATCATTATTGTAAGGGAATTTCATTCCCCCAAATACTTGGTATTGAACCAGTATTTCCTTGGATGCAATCATCCCTTCCCGAGGTTAATATATAGTGGAATTAATTGAAATTTAATAAACTTAATTTAATATATATATGTATGTATGTATGCATGCATGCATTTATAAGCGTGTGTGTATAGAATATTACATTGTTAGCTTTACTGAAAGCTTCCTTACATAAGCCAAAAATAAGCCAAAAACGACTTGTTCAGAGGTCTCGAGGTATTATTCACATGTCAATTCCACAATGATATCACAATAAGTCTTTCCTTAAACAAGGGCGATAATGAAGGAATGAAAAACAATTGAGGAATTTGAAACAAAGAATGAAGAAAATATTTTATATTCATTTCTTATTCAAAAGTGAATCGTGATTTATTTCTCTTCCACTATCAATTAAATCTTGCTCTATCTTTGATCAATCTCCATGTTGAGCAGACGTTGTTTACTTCAGCGAATCAATGCTTGCGTTTCAGATATTGGTGCAGCCATAAATAAGCATACAGCCGCAACATTTTGGATAAACGCTCTGAGTGACACGAATACTTGTGTTCTACAGGATATGTTGAATTCTGTTTCCAGGAAGTACAAATCAAAATACATACATACGTTTACGTGTATGAGTATGTGTATGGGGAGAGAGAGAGCGCGCGCGACAGAGAGAGAGAGAGAGAGAGAGATCAATAATCTTTTCTATTCTAGGCACAAGGCTCGAAATTTTGGGGGAGAGGGCTAATCATCAGATCGACCTCTATACGCTGCTGGTATTT
>NC_069007.1:801711-803700 GCF_001194135.2 Octopus bimaculoides
ATATATATAGGCGTATGTGTATGTATGTGTCTGCATTTGCATTTGCATGTATATTTGTATATAAGCATTTGGGCACACACATGTATGTAATATGCGTATGAGAAAGAAACGATGTACTTTCTCATGAATGTGTGTGTTTGTGTGTGTTTGTGTGTTTCTTTTGCCTTGTTCTTCATTATTTCCTAATTCACCATTGAAAAATAAAATGAATTTATCAAACAGACTTTGACTCTAGTTTGTTAATGTCAACCACTCAAGGCAGTCATTGTTTCTCTACTTTAGATTGAATTAACAAAATAAACATCTACAACAACCATCACCGCTACCACCACCACCACCACCTCCACCACACCAACAAAAACAACAACACCATTTAAAACAAAAATTTAGAGAAAACTCGCATTATTAAGTCGTTATTTGTTTCTTTATCTCCAATTTTTTTTTATTTAATTATTTTTTTAATTCTATTATTTCTTCTTAACCTAACAAGCACGGTTTCTAATGTTTTTCGTATTTCTAAACTTTACAAATGTTTTTTAATTGCTTCTAAGATTCGTCAAAGACATGAATTGGCCACACATTATATATAAGAAAATACATCTGTCCTAGGAAGAATAATAAACGTCTTTTTTCGTTTTGCTCTTAATAATTATTCTTCTGGGTGGATCTTAGTGCTAACAGAGTGAAGGAAGCTTATCCTCTTCGCAGTTACTGACAACCGTCTTGCTTTGAATTATGCGGTGTCTTGGTCATTCATCTCAGCAACTCTGTCTGTCTGTCGACATAGGTACACAGAAACATAGAAGCTACCTTAAATGTGCATATATTTACATGTATATGTGTGTGTGGATGTCAGTGAAGATGAGTATGTGTGTGCGTGTGCGTGCGTGTTCGTGTGAAGACGCATGGCCTAGTGGCAAGGGTGTTGCACTCATGATCACGAGGTCGTGGTTTCTAAACCAGGTGGTGCGCTGTGTTCTAGAGCGAACACACTTCCTCTCACGTTGCGCTACGATCACTTCCATACCTGACACACCTAGCACCTGTTCAGAGAACGTCGATTAGATGGAGAGAGGCCGCTCATATGCGGCACATTTGATGATTAAAAATGAATTATTTCCGCAGGTTATTTGACAAAACGTTCTACTCTCTTCTACTCACTTACATTTGATGTATCACAAAAATGATGAAACATCGATGTCCATTGCTTCTGAACGGCGCGAATTGTCTCGCCTGTCTATAAATGACATTCACGTGTCTTAACACCTGGCGCTTTCTGACAGAAACCTCCAACGCCTAGAATTGCAGCCGACGGACTAGCAAAATGCATACATTATGTAGGTGTGTTCGATATATTTTAGAAAATATGCAATGTGAAGAAACAAAAGATCTGGTAATTCAATCCGCAAACAATGTAACTTTTAGTTAGCTTCCATCGCCACTTCAGACTTTCTCCAACAGGCTTTACCTACACACGCATGTTTTAACGTTTTTCTGCCTGCATCCGGAGATTTTCTTTGAATTCATTAATTTAGACATATATATTTTTAATATATTTATTTAAAAAGTCTCTATTTGTATATTTTTAATCTATCGTGTACAATTGTCCTTTAAACCCATCTCTAATCGGAGTCATGGTTTCAGATTGAATTAGCAGGTCTTTTTTTCTTCTTCACATTACGTGTTGATATCTTTCGTATCAAGTTACTGTTGAGCACTTCTAAGTTCAACCCTCTACATTGTGAGAGAATTTCTTGTCAATCTTCTTTCTCAGAAATATTACATTATATATATATATATATATATATATATATATATACTTTCTACTATATGTACAAAGCCTGGAATGTGAGGGGTGACGAGTCTATCACATCGACCCCATTATTCAACTGGTACTTATTTTATCGACTCCGAAAAGATGAACGGGAAAATGGAACGAGGCGGAATTTGAACTCAAAACAGAGATGGACGAAATCCCAATAGGTATTT
>NC_069007.1:803952-805158 GCF_001194135.2 Octopus bimaculoides
ATATATTTGTGTGTGTCTGTGTGTACGTAGATATTAATATGTTTGAATTTTATTGTTACAATGGTCTAAGTTATGAGAACTGTGCTATTCAACGTGAGCACTAACCTTAAAGGTTTCAATCAAATGTTTATATCGATCTCAACACTTCAACGAATACTCACTTAATCGTCACTATCAATTGAGATAGCTTTAGGGAGTTACATCCGGTTTTTGGACAAAAAATCATATATACATACATACAAACACACACACTCACAAAAACACACACACACACATATATATATATATATATGAATATATATATATATATATATGTGTGTGTATATATATATATATTTATACAAAAATCACACAATTATGTATGTGTATAAATTTATATACACATACGCAGATATATTATATACAGCAAGTACTTATATGTGTGTATACGCTTTGTATGTTTTACAATGTGTTTATGTAAGTAGAATCAAGTACAATTTCCCTGAGTTATATATTCTGAACTACTGCCAATTTCCATTCCACAGACAAAATGTTAGAGGAAAGATCCTTGACACTGTTAGGAAAATCATGAATTCTTAACTGGAGCTGTCACTTCTCGAGAAAGTCTTCACACTAAACTCTTCATAATTGGTATGACAACTGTTATATCAAGTATGATACGACGTTATCTGTTTATGCAGGAGTGTGCTTCTGTACACGCGTATATACATATGTCTATCTATCTATCTATCTATCTTGCTATTTATCTATATTTCTATGTGTAACGAAGATGACTTGTGGCTGCAAATTTTTAGATTCATTGCTGTATTGCGACATATGTTTCTGCATCCCATACGTTTATTTGTAAGAATATTTTCGCATCCATAGGATTTTATCAAATAATATTTATAATATTTATGAATCTTGAACATGCCTCTATTCCTAAAAGGATATATATATATATATATATACATACAGGCTACGGTGAATGAACCGTTGTCTAAATTACACAAAAATAAAATAACAATGACATCTCATTATAACAAATATATATACTATTTACCAAAATTACATTAAAATATCTTAGTGCACATGCTAAGGAGTGGCGGAGGTCAATCTGTACCTAGCAGCTTTAGCTTCGTTACTATGACCACAATCCGGTCGGTCGGTCGGTCGGTCGGTCGGTGTGTGTGTGTGTGTGTGTGTGTGTGTGTGTGTGTGTGTGTG
>NC_069007.1:810666-811978 GCF_001194135.2 Octopus bimaculoides
TAGATAACCGCAAGAGAAAAGGCATTACTTCAGAACGTGACTGAGTTGAAGCAGACTTAACAGTTAAACCTCCCGCAATGTCTAACCGGGAAATTCATATCAGGCTGCGAGAACATAATCTATAATGGAGTCCGAAATACACTATGCCTAAATTAAAATATTTGTCATGGCTGATAAATTTTCACAGCTATGGCAAATATATATATATATATATATATATATATATATATATATATATATATATATATATATATATATATATATACATATATATATGTATATATGTGGAATAGTATTATAACACATCTTTTTGACATATATACGACGGGCTTCCACACAGCATTACATAGTCGCATTCACCCCGCATCCAATAATTTCGGCACAAGGCCGGCAAGTTTGGCGGAGGGGTTAAGTCGATTATATCTAGTACTTATTTTACTGACCCGGAACAGATGTAAATTAAAGTCGACCTGGGTGGAATGTGAACTCAGAACATAAAACTTGACGAAATATAGCTAAGAATTTTGCCCTGTCTGCTAACGACGCTGAATTAGAAAATAATAAAATTGAAAATAATATCTATCAGTCATATAAGGGGGTTGATAACAATCGACTAAACCGCTTCGTTCTGGTTCCATTTTTAAACTTTTCTTAAAGTGTAATGAAAATTATGTGAAAAATGGAAAGCTTCTGGAGAAGATTCGACCTCAGAGAATTCGGAAAGCCGTGCAACGTAAAAAATGTCTGTACGTGGTTCTTGGGCTTGCTAGTCACAGCCTGTCACATTGGATGATGCAGTCCTAGATACACTTCATGTGAATAAAATTAATTTTGATTTCGTTCCGTAGAATTCTTTTGATCAGAGGTCTCTCCTTCAACAGGACCCGAGAAGTGTTAGAGATAGCAGCCAAATCTATTTTAATCACACACATGAAACATCGTATCATGTCTGAGGCTAGAAAAACTCGATCATATTCACTGGAATTTCTTTGATCTTAACTTTCGCCGATCAAGGTGGGCCTGGGGTTAAACAAAGAAAATAGCAAGAAAAACAACAATATCTTTTCGGTAAGATATTCTAGTTTCGGCACCAAAATTATTTTAGTTTAATTCCTTCCTAAGTTTTGTCTGTAAATGAAATAAGGGAAATCATGATAAGTTGCGTGTTGCATTGTGGAATGGCATCGAAGTAAGATTTGGTAATGTCTCGCAGGGGAACAATTTATTGTCTTGAAGCAAAGAATGGCAATGAAATAGATCTAAAGAGTATTTTATTTCGTGGATGCTTCCTGAGATATTTCCTTGACCAAAA
>NC_069007.1:811988-812393 GCF_001194135.2 Octopus bimaculoides
GGGGGGGGGGGGATGAAGTGGTTTGTAGAAGTGGATTACAGGAGAGGGAGGGGAGCCATCTCAGAGGAAGTAGAGAGAAAGAAAGAATTTAAAGGAGTGGGAGAGAGGCGAAGGTGAGGGGGTTAGACGGAAAATAAAACACGGAGAAAGAGTGAGACAGCATGAAAGGGGGGTGAGGTAGGCGAGGTTCAGAAAGGAGGGGAAGCAACGAGCAAAGTGCGAATATAAGGGTAACAAATATAACTATACACTATGATGCTGGTGTGTGTGTGTGTGTGTGTGTGTGTGTGTGTGTGTGTGTGTGTAATAAATACACACACACACACATCTATATATATGTATTGTTTTCTTGTTTTACATGTTTTAGTAATTTGACTGCGACCACCACCTTTTTTTATCTATACA
>NC_069007.1:812677-813097 GCF_001194135.2 Octopus bimaculoides
AGAGAGAGAGAGAGAGAGAGAGAGAGAGAGAGAGAGAGAGAGAGAGAGAGAGAGATGATGATGATGAGATATAGAGAGAGATAGATAGAGACAGAATGAAAGAAAGAATACTGTTGAATTGAAATGCAAGTACATATTCGGTTCCGGTGCAAGCGTGGGGTTCATGAAGTGCCGATATGTTATTGCCAATCGACTCTAAATAGACTTACCTGTGATTCTGAACTTATTACACGGAACAATAGACAAATTGCGAACAGAAACAGTATATATATATCGGTATTTTGAAATCACAATGGTTTTGTAGTCGTATTTATTAACCATGGTAAAACATATATTTTTAAAGAAATTTCGAGCGAAATGTGTTAGCATGTAAACTATGCTCTATCCATGTATGTATGTATTAATATATATATATATATA
>NC_069007.1:813631-814084 GCF_001194135.2 Octopus bimaculoides
ACACACACACACACACACACACACACACACACACACACACACACACAATCACGCACAGACAAAATTAAGATATACAGGTATATATAAAATTGAATATATAAAAATATAAATCAATATGTTCTCTCTCACACAAATACACACACACGCGTATGTATGTATGCATATTAATTGCAAGCAGCGCTAATGTTGCAAACATTATCAACTACATATACTCAACGCCTACACCACGCACGTTCACTGTCAGGCTGTGGTTAGCTCAGTGGAGATGACCTCCTCAAAGAGCCCGGTGTTTAAACACCTGAGGGTCATAGACAGGTGAGACAAATCTTCCCAAATCCCTTTCAGGAGCGATGGACATCAATATTTCGCTATTTTGTCTTATCAGCATCACGTATCTGAACTGATTTGCAGGCGAACTGAATCGCCACTATATATATATATATATATATATAT
>NC_069007.1:814385-817418 GCF_001194135.2 Octopus bimaculoides
GCATACAATGTGTATGTGGGATGAATAACATGTCTGTGCGTTTGTATATATATATATATATATATATATGTATGTGTGTGTTTATATATATATATATATATATATATATATATATTACACATACTAGCGTGAATACTTACATACATAGATATATAAGGACATTATATAGGTGTGTGTGTGTGTATGTGTGTGTGTGTGTGTGTGTGTGTGTGTACGCAGTCTAATGTATGAAAATAGCAGGAGAAATGTTGCTGTAGTCGTACACGAACATATATGCCTGTAAATACACCATTGTAGAAACAGACAGAGAAAACAACGCTTGTGAGAGAAAAACAGACAACGGGAACGTGTGAGTGAGGGAGAGAGAGAGAGAGATAAATAGAGAAAGAGAGAGAGAGGGAAAGTGAGGGAGAGAAATGGTAGCCAGAGAAAGAAAGAGAAAGTGAGGGAAGGAAAAGGTAGCCAAAGATGGAAAGCGAATCAGGAAAGAAATAGTTTGCGGTTTAATGAGTGTAAAGTTCTTTCGGCAAGAAACAGCCAAGAGGGACCAGTATAGCTACAAGAATAATTTTGGTCAGTCTTAGAGAATTGGCATGATTAGCGCCGACATGAACGGGATGGGAAATACCATCTAGAGGGATGTTCTATGAATTTGCTTCTAATTTCGAATTGACATCTTGCAGAATTGTGGAATAAATAATAAGGAAACAAAAGATTCCTGAAGACTTTCAGTAAAGTCTTTTATGTGTTTATTGTTTATTTTATTTTTCTTCTTTCAACGCTTTTCATAAATCGATACCAAGTCGAAATCGAAGCTTGCCAGTCTACTCTACTTGAAATCACAATGTTCATTTTCTGCCAGTTTCAGTTTTCTGCTTTGAATTTTCTTTCACTTTCCTTTTAGAAACCGAATTTGCTTCGCTACAATTATTTTTGAGTTGTTCAATACCATATTTAGTCGAGTCCATTTAGTTATTAGCTGGCTGCAGCCGACTTAATGGGTCATCTATTTACGATAACACTACAACAGATTCACCTTTTAAGAACGCCACTTTGTTCCACTTCGGTGTTTGCCTTAATGAATTGCCTGTTTTACCTTCACGCCCCACCACTTAGGTACAGCATTTAGACGAGTCCACTTTGTTAAAAAAAAACATCAGAACCATGTTTCTGCTCGGATGATAACTGGCTTAACCGATGCATCCCTTTCTAATACAACAATCACTTGTAACTATCTTATCTTTCGCTTCCTTCATCGCCAGCATTCAGTGTAAAATATCCATTTGTACACCCATTCGTTCTCTTAAAGAAAACGGTTAGCCCATCATCTCTGTATAAACCTAAAGCATGGGAAATGTAAACTACTTGAGAGCATTGACTATAATAATTCAACAAGGTCTGCAACCTCAGCCGCGTCATAAATAAGCCGAAGAGATGAGATTTCAAATAAAGGCTTGCTTTTATCTTTGACTCAGTAAAAGTCATAACGTATGAGTGTCATTTCGTAGCGCTCATAATTGTAATATGCTGATCACTAATCTGATTCTCTTGCTTTTGGAGATCTAAAACTTTAAGGCAGTATTTTATTATAGAAGGTTATGCAAGTTAACAATGCTGTACAGGGTAAATTTATTGTCTCATTGTTCACGCAAGCGCGGAATTCAATGGTAACGGCTGCACGGCAATTTCATTGAAATAATCAAGGACACTTTATAAATTGACAACATGGAGGCCTGTAGTTTTTCTTTTTCTTTAAAGAATAATGAAGGAGCACTTCACTGTTATCATTGTGCAATTTACTAAGTTAGCTTACTTATATGTATTAATGAAATTAAGTAGGAGCATGCTGCGTGAAACCTTCAGCACTCACTTGTAGTTATCTTACACGAGAAGCCAACGACAGTCCTAAGCAGGCAGTCGCATCAAATTATCTTAACGAAGGTTTCTCAAAACGCAGTAACAGCCATATTTGACTAGACGTCATGAATGACTAACAACTCGGGCACGAGAAAGACAAGGATTTTATTATCTTCAATGAAATTTTAATGACTACAGATTCAACGAAAGCTCCGAGTTAATACAAATAAATAGACGTGCTACACAGACATACATTTACAATGCGCGTTCAAGACTTTCACACTTATTCACACAGACAGACAGACAGACAGATAGATTGATAGGAGTATGCATATATACGGTGTATATCTTTCTACATCATCTATACATATATATGTAGTTTTATACGCATGCAAATACCTACCTACCTACCTACCTACCTACCTACCTGTCTATCTATCTTTCTATCCAAATACACACACACACACACACACACACGTGTGTGTGTGTGTTATAAACATACAGATATGTATAATATTTTTGTAGATATATCGTAATATGCATACATATATATACATATATATGATAAAAACATTATAATGGAGACATTGACCTTTGATTCTTAGCTCACTACAATATATCTTTTCATATAATTTTTATATCTTTCTATGTTTCATCTTTCTATCATACAAACCTACGTGCGCACTTTACACACAGACACACACACACACAAACACACATATATACACACACTTCACCAGCTCTTCTCTCTCATGTTCTTGTCACAAAGCAGTTTTCATATATCGTAATTCCTTTCAATACTTGTCTTGAATCTGTTGCGTACATCTGCGTATGTATACGTGGGTATGTATCTGTTGTGTATGTGATGGCGTACGCGTGAGCGCGCGCGCGCGCGTGGCTCTCAGTACTTAGCCAAAGCCACCCTATTGTCGCTTTAAAGAAATATTTCATATATCAATGTTATGTTAAGGCTCTTCTATACCTATGTGTATATGTGTGTCTATATATATATGTGTGTGTGTATATATATATATATATCTATGTATATAAATATATCTATCTATGTTTGTATATATAAGTATATGTATATATATGTATATATATATATATAAGTATATATATATATATATAAGTATATATATATATATATAAGTATATATATATATATATAAGTAT
>NC_069007.1:821184-823839 GCF_001194135.2 Octopus bimaculoides
TATATATATACATACACATACACGTACACAAGCGAGCGTGCGTTTCTTGAGCTATCAGGTTTCCTTCACGCTAAGTCTGCAGCCATTGAACGAGACGCTAGTAATGTAGAAGACCATCACATAAGAATACGTCACTGGTATTGTTTCTTCTTACTTTTCTTTTTTCTTACCCTTTCTTTCTGTTTGTTTCTATTCTTTGTCTTTTTGCTTCGTATGACTTAGTGCAGCGTTTACATTATCCTCACCACCGTCATCCGCCCCACGATCTCTGTCAGCAGAATCGTTTGAACCTCGGACAAAATGCTTAAGCGTCATTTCGTCCGTCTTTACGTTTTCAGTTCCTGTCCCACCGAGGACGACTTCACCTGTCATCCCGTTGGGGGTTCGATAAAATAAGTACTAATTAGACACCGGGGTTAATATAATCAACTTCCCCTCTCTCTCAAATGGGTGACCTTATGGAAAAATTTGAAACATTATTATTATTATATTTTATAGCGATTAACGTAACTATTCTGTCTAGCTGTCTACGTCTCTCCACACACACACACACACATGAACAGTACATTTAGATGTGTGGTGGGAGAATATTTTACTATTTCATTTGTTTACAGTTGTTTCATAATCATTCTAGGTAATCGCATCACGCGAATTCTCGACTCGATGAAATAAGTACCAGCTCTGTTGATGAAATCGATTAGCCCCCTCCTACCAAAGTTTAGGTTGGGTGCCTATAGTAGAAACGATTATTATTATTATTAGTATCCCAATCATTACCGTTATTTATTAATGCTAGAGTTAATAAGCTGTTTAATAATGTTTTGTAATTATTATTTGTTATATAATTGATTTGTATTATTTAATATTTGTTTTTTAATTCTTGTATATTATATGTAAATATATTTATTGTTTATAAGATAAAATATCAAGATTAATTTAACGTATAGTATTTTAAAATATTAGGTAATATTTTTTCTACTCTAGGCACAAGGCCCGACATATTTGTGGAGGGAGCCAGTCGATTAGATCGATCCCAGTACGCAACTGGTACTTAATTTATCGACCCCGAAAGAATGAAAGACAAAGTCGACCTCGGTGGAATTTGAACTCAGAACGTAAAGACAGGCGAAATAACGCTAAGCATTTCACCTGATGTGCTAAGGTTTCTGTCAGCTCGCTGCCTTAATATTAGGTAATATTCTTTTTACACTTGGCACAAATTTTGGGGGAGTGGGCCAGTCAATTAGATCGAGCCTAGTACGTAATTTATCAACGGAACTGGCTTCTAAGAAATACATGCGTACTAAGAGGTATTTTCTAAAGAAAAGATGACCATTCCAGTATTCAATTAAAAAGGTAAAAATAAAAAATAAATAATGAATAAGGAATATGATGAGAGAAGACAATATGGTAAATAAATAAAACAAGAAAATAAATAAGTAAAAATAATGGCAAATGTTGAGATTAAGCGAGAAGAAAATAAGGCTCAGAATCCTGAAGGAGATCAGGTCTTTTTTTTTGGGGGGGGGGAATTTTTGAAGAACATTGATATGATATCAGCAAACACACATTGTGTGAATAATGAAAAGCACTTTAGCACGCATGTACAGACAGTCATATAAGAATATCGAGAAGCAGGTTCATTAACATTATACTTATATAGTACTTAACAAGGAGGTTAATTTCCTTTCCGGCTACTCATCTGGAATTGGTCTAGGAAACATGTTCGCTGACGCATCTTTGAAGCAATTAATAAATTAGATGCAGCTACAAGATTAGACAAATAATTTTTTTTTTCCTTACGTCTCTAAATGGCTTCAAAGCATCACACTTTTCTATGACATTTCGATTTAATTGCTTGTTATGCAAGTGTCTCTCTAATTCACATCTCTTCAAAACCCAGTAATTCTGAATAGGAACAAGGTTAAATAGCGAGAGTCCTAAACAGGTATCACAACGTATTTTTACAATGGCCTGTATTATCTTAATTTGGTTCGTGCGGAATACATTTACACACACACACGGACATTTATTAATATGTATTTATATATATATAAGTACATACACATGTATGCATGTGAACATGTGTCCCCTTCACCACGCTCGTCGATACAACAACAGCAGACTGGTTTGCGTTCGCAAGTGAGATCAATATTGATAATACTTGGATAACGTAGTCAAAGTAAATGTGGCAAAATCTAGGCTTTTAATAAATTAGTAAAACACAGGTAAAGCATGTAATATGTTGAAAATACCATGGGGAGACAGAGTAAGTATTCAAATTTATATATATATATATATATATATTTATAATATATACTTCTATATATATACATATATATATACATATATATTTATGTATACATACTTATATATATATATATATAAATATATATTTATGTATACATACTTATATATATATATACAAATATATATTTATGTATACATACTTATATATATATATACAAATATATATTTATGTATACATACTTATATATATATATATACATATATATATTTATAATATATAATTCTATATATATACATATTTCTATATACATGTATATATATATATATATATATATTTCTATATATATACATATTTCTATATACATGTATATATATATATATATATTTCTATATACATGTATATAT
>NC_069007.1:824553-833704 GCF_001194135.2 Octopus bimaculoides
ATATATATATATATATATATATATATATATATATATATATATATATATATATACACACATACTCATATATACATATATATATATTTATAATACATACTTCTATATATACAAATTTCTATATACATGTTGTATATATATATATATATTTTTTATCAAGTGTTTATATGTATAGATAGATACATGCACATGCTTATATATGTATATGTGTGTGTTTGTGAGCGTGTGCGCGTTTGTATGTGTGTGTTTGTGTGTGTAAATGCCAATTATATTAATAAGCAAATATCAGCATATTTCTACATAATGCATGGGAAAATAATTGCTTAAAATACACGAAATTCTTTTCTACACACTTCTCTGTACCTTGCTATGTGTTTCAATATTCACTTCGCAATCTAATTATGGATATTGCTGCACAAGGAATGAACCGCTTGGGTAATTTAATAGAGAATATGATTTAAATGGTAAAGCATTTCCATAGTCGAGTATTTCTTAAATCGGAAATCTGAGGTCGTGTTAGGAATGAAGGAATTTATCATGATAATCACCCTAAAGTCATGTTTTTCTCCAAATTTCGAGAAAAAATCTACAACTACGTGACTGGATGTATGCAACATAATATATGCACGCATGTTCAAATGTATATATATAAAAACAGGATGCGGTATCTATCTTACAATATTTTCATGCCTGTATACAAAAACAAACACACATATATTTATATATATAGATAAATAGATAGATAAATAAATAAATAGAGGAATAGATAAATAGTTGAATATATACATAGATACATAGATAGATGAATTGATAGATAAATAGAAAGATAGCTAAATGCACCATTCATGTGTGTGTGTGTGTGTGTGTGTGTGTGTGTGTGCGTGTACTATTGATATATAATACAAAGATCTCAATTCATGTACTGAGAGTTTATAAACAAATAAATGATATAAATTTGAAAACATGTTGATAATGTGTGTATGTGTGTGTAGGTGCGCGTGTGTATGTGTGCACTCACGCCTCTCCCATAGCAGTATGAACGTATTCATAGATCTATTTGTGCATATAATTTAAATAAATATGTAAGGCCCTGTGGTCAGGATATTACTCGTTAGAATTTGAACTCAGAACATAAAGACAGACAAAATGCCGCTACGCATTTCGCCCGGCGCATCTTTTACTGCCACAATATAGAAACACTTCTCATGGCACCAGCACACAATTTACAGATGCTTACATCCTTTTACATTTTCCGTGAATCTTTCACGGGTCCAACTAGTATATATTAATATGTAAATATTGGTATGATTGTAAATCACTTTTCAAAGCTGATACGACACACATATTGTCCTTCTGCTCTTGATCAAAATCAAAAGCTTCCAGCAATTGGACATAGATTCCGAACGGTATATTATTACAAATACACATGCGCGCACACCACACGCACGCGTACATTATTTAAAATAGTTTGATTCGGCCCTTAACATAAACCTAGGTCTTTCAGAATCGGGTAAGTGTGCCCATACTAATTGGCAAACTGGAAGCTGTACAGATGAGAGAAATAGCCCTTAAAATATATACAGAGTTGTTACCATCAAGAACTCACCAAGAACCAATGAAATCCCTATGCAGTAACTTTGCTAAAGTTGCCCTCAGTCTCCTGGTTCGGGTGTAGTACTTTTGCCCTATCTGTCTACCAGTTTCTATTTTGAAATGCTAGAATAAAAACAAACATGATATCACATTCACGGTTATTTATTATAAGGGAAATATAAGAGATTGATTCCATTCCTCGTGCGAACTCCGTACATCGACAACTAAGTTGAAGCGTTGGTGATGCCAGTACGTGGTCACTCAACCTGCTAAAAATAATAGCTAAATCTTCATAATGTCTGAAAATATGAAAATGTTGTATGAATGATAGATATTTTATCGTTGATACTCTGGATCGCGTCGCCATCTCCAGCAACAACAGTAACAACAAAGGAAACGACAGTTTACCATTGAAATGATAGATAACAAAAGTTTTAAGAAGAGCTTAAAAGTTAAATTGAAGAAACTAGGTCCGATTCATTTCTGATTAATGACCATTTCACTTTTAAATAGCATCGATCACACATCTTCTATTACTCAAGATAAAATTGAAAGAAATGTTTTAGAATTCGCAAGATTGGGAGTTTCATTGAAGAGATATAACATACGTCAAGATATCTTCACTGACCAAAGATGCTCTCAGAGAGTGAAATAAATGTATCGGTATATAAATATATCGGTTGAGTGTTTTCTTAAATTATTGATATTACACTCTGCGAAGTTACGATTTACATAAGAAGGATTTATTGCTAGACTTATGTAACTGGAAAAAGCTACCAATATTTCTTGGTAATTATTCTCCTGCGAAAATATATTACACCAACAGGAAAATATATATAGACTTACTTGAATACACTCAAGCACACAAACACACAGTCACATTCACAATACATACCTATAAGTATATATATATATGTGTGTGTGTGTACTATATATATATATACATATACAAACATACGTTTATATGTGTTTATATATATATATATATATATATATATATATATATATATATATAAACACATATATATATCAAATGACTTGCAACAAACGGAAGATATTTTGGCAAAATCTTTCCCGTAGCAAATCAGAAAAACTGGCAGATCTATCTATAATTGATCAATTTTTCAAAGAAACCTATATTTTGCAGCTAGATGTAAAAACAAGAGAAAATTAAAAGACAGTAAAAACAAATTTATAACAAAAACAGCCGCAGAATTAGAAAGCAGCGTTTCTTATCTTCCCAGATACGACTGTTGATTAAAGTTTGCAGTCTGTATGGAGTGACTGTGAGAATTCCAGTGTGTGTGCGTGTGTATTTATTGCTTGTGGATGTTGGAATACACACAATCATACATACATACACACACACACACATATATATATATATATATATATGCATACTTATGTGCATATGGATAATGTGAAAAATAAAAGGAATTAGAACCTAAACACACATATAAATACACGCACACATTATATACATATATACATATATACATATACACACACACACACATATATATATATATATATATATATATATATATATATATATATATATATATATATGTACACGTACATACATATGTGTGTGGTATGTGTGCATAGATACGCTTATACATCTTCTTTGAAAATACTAAGAATATATCGCTAGAAGCTGTGATCTTCTGGCAAAGATTGCGATTTTGGTAAAGAAAACAAAAAAAGAAAAAATCACAACAGAAAATGACTACAGTTTCTGCGAAAGCTTTTATTATTTTTATTCTTTTGTTAATTCTTTGGTTTTGCTGCTTTGTGATTTATTGTTGTTTCTTTCCTTCCTCTCTTCCTTCCGTCCGTCCTCCTTTCCTGCATTTATTTTTGGCGATTCCAATATATATACTGCGATGAACTGCATGATAATGTTGCAGCTGTTCATGATATATTTGATATCTCTTATTATATATTTGTATTTTTCAAGTATTCGGCCTTAAATAAAATTAAAGGATTTCAGGAGTTGCTTCTCGTGTTCTGAATATTTCACAAAGAAATACTTTACGATTTAGTTCCCTGGATTTGACACAGGAACGGAGTGTCAGTATCCGCGGAAGAGAGATGGGGCAAAAAAACCTTCCAATGCCGGGTTGCACTTGTAAACCCGAGGGTGTTTTTCGTTGCGCCTCTGTCGGTCCCTGTGTGTGTCACTCTATGAATATGTATATATACATACATTATATATATGTGTATGTCTCTCTCTCTCTCTCTCTCTCATGTACATATATATATATATATATATATATATATATATATGTATATATTGTGCCAGAAGAGTAGAACATCTGGAATTGGCCGAGATAAAATCTGTTCATAGACATGTCTTAAAAACAATTTCGGAGCTTGATCGTCAACGCTGCGGTGACATGAAAACAGCAGACATGTTCTGCCTTTGTTGACGATTATCATCTTGTCAATGTTGTGCACTCGACGTCTACCAACTGAAGTCCGTGCTTCGATAAATATTGAATACAGTAAATAGTATATTCACAGAAATTGCAGAAACATTCAAAGTCTCAGAGAAACTCAACATAAGCAACTGATGGTGGTTTTGATTTTATGCTGCCTTCAAGGCAGCAAGCTGGCTTGAATCGTTAGCACACGGGGCGAAATGGTTAGAGGTATATCATCTGTCTTCATATTCCGAGTTTAAATGCCGCCGGGATCGACAAATTACTTACCAGCTACATACTGGGGTCGGTATAATCGACTTAGTCCTTTTCTCCAAATTTGAGGCTTCGTGCTTAAAGGATTTCATGCTGCTTTTCTTTGCGCATAGCGAGAGATTTATGTGATGTCCTTGTTCATCGTCGACAACGACGGACGAACTAATAATGTGTGTGCGTGTATATGTATATATATATATATATATATATGCATATATCCATACGTAGTAAACAAGTATTTTATTTTATCGACACACCTAGTTGTAAAGCAAAGCTAAACTTGACAGGAGTTGTACTTTAAGGGTTAAGCGGTTACTAGAACCGTAAGTAAAATCTTGACAGTAATCCAGCCTGACACAGAAGAACATAACATAGGCGACATCATTTCCTATGCACGGAATTTTAATGCTCTTTTATCCTTCATTCGCTTCATTTATTGAAATTTGGCCATGAAAAAATTCTACCTTAAAAGGGTTTACTCGGACAAATCGACTACGCGAGAGATATTTTAAGGCAGGTTCATATTCTGTCTGTCCATTTTTCCAGAGCACTATGTTACGGGACTGGAAGCAAACCAACGGCAATTTTCAAATGGTGGTGGGACGAATATAAGATCTTACTTACACACACATACATACATTTATACTTACATGCATTCATACATACATTCTTGTATGCATACGAGCATATATACATACGGTTTTCAGGAAAAGAAAACCAACCAACTAACTTTCACCTTAAAAATACAATTAGTGGAACAGTAAAATCTATTATTTATTCTACCAATTTCTTTTGTCGAACCACTAAGTTGCCCAGATATTAGCAAACCAGCATCGGTTGTCAAAGGGTTGGGGGTGGAAAAACACAAAGATGTATACATAATCCCCATACACACACACGCACGCACAGGTATACGAAGGACTTCCACGCTATTTCTGTCCAAATTCACTCAGAAGGCATTGGTCAGCCGATGACTACAAAAAAAAAAAAACATTTGCAGAAGGTGGGTTTGAACTCGAGCTTTTAACCATAAAGTCATGCCTTTACCTAGATAGAAACATACATACGAAGAGGATTGGTTGCTGTGACCAGATCTTCATACTCCACTGTGATGGTCATATCTGGAATATATTTGACCATAGGCCTAATAGTTCAGAGCTGACCTGTGGTTAAATATTAAACAACTACAACATCGGCAGACAATGGCAAATTCTATGGAGTGAGGGAACTTCGATTATAAAAGACGTAATAAACGTATTTTATGTGTCAACGTTTGGGTTTTTCTCCATTGTTAAGGAAGAATGGTAACGTTGTTGTGTGGAATCATTCTTGTTTTATTCTCTCATTTCTACCAAACCAATGTGGTGGAATGGTGCAGAGAATCTCACAAATACTCCAGTTTCGAAATATCCAAACACACAACAGTAAAACCAACAGCAGCGATGTACCGAAAAGGAAGAACCACAACGACGAATAAATAACTGAATAAAAATAATGATAATAACAACAATAATAATAATAATATATTCTTCATTAGCCATGAGGGTGCCGGGTGAGAGGGTGTTACAAGGAAAAAGTGATAAAAAAAAAACGAAACACAAAACTAACAAAAGTAACCAGAAAATAACCAAATGCAAAATAAAACAAAAAATGTGGGGAGCGGTTTGGTGGAATTGAGCATGAGAAAGCAGGCAAGAAGAACACCAGTTTACACACAAATGAATAATAAAAGGGGAAACAGAGAAAAGAAATAGAAAAAAAAAATGGATTTGGTCATATTTCAAATTTATGTTGGTCTTTGCAAAAATCAAATTTGCTCACTGACCTTAATATTTTTCGTTGTTTGCGTCGGTTGATGTTGAGTTCTTTTTATATCATTATTATTATTATTTTTTTTTTATCTTGTACATGTGTTTGTTGAATGGAATTTAGCAAAACTCGATAAAGCTACTGTGTCATAGTAATATGGTAAAACAGTTATGGAACTTTATGCATCGAGTGCAGCAGAGCAGAATATGCATCTAACAAAATACTTATCTTGCTAAACACAAATAAAAACTGTCCTAAATTCGATAAAAATAAACACAAATGGAGAAATATAAAAAAAGAACAGAAAAGCAGACGCATGCACAAATAAAACAAATAAAAGCCAGAGATGAAACAAAATATTATGGTTGGATGTTTGTTTTTGAAGCATGTTAATTCCGTTGCAGACAGTTTTCTATTTCTTCCTAAGCGAAGCAGGATGGGGCAACCATTTACTCGGAACTGATTCATGGTGACTCTATAGATGAAGCATCTTCCGCTGGAATGAAGTTCTTTATAGCAGGATATAGAAAGAAATCAATGTGTCACTCATAGAGAGGTGGCTTTATCATATTGCCTCAGGTCGAGATACTTTTTTGGCACTGTGGCATCTCTTCCAGGTGATTATCCAATATGTCCGTGTGGATATCCATGACGGAAGCGTAAGTGGGGGAAGGGAGACGAAGTGTGCGATCCTCATAGAAGGACATATTTACGAGGCGGAACATTTGAGTGTGCCGTCTTGGCCTGGATGGTCTGAAGACTCAAAAACTGCCCCTGTGGCACAAACTCTGACTATGTTACTGCTCTATGTTGACCTTATTGATCCGGTCAACCCTGAGACAGCAGATGGTGTGAACCAGTGTCTTTCATTTAGGGAGCCGGGTTCATCCATTCTAAATGGGGGTGGTGAGACGATTTGAAATGATGGCAGATACGTTGTTATCGTAAATTAAATAAAAACAGTTTCCAGCTTCTTAACATGTCCATTAAGACAATCAAAGTAAATAGATGACAAATACTTTCTTTAATATTTGTAGTGGTCATCGTAGTTTTTCACTTTTGGAACCACTTCTGTAGGCAGATGGTAAATTGGTGGAACCCCGGGGATATATATATATATATAGATGCACAAGGAAAGAAAAAAAGATGAAAAATTACAGATCGTACAGGTCTTCCCTTCTGTTGAAGAGCGTAGGCTCGAAACAGAAAAGGCTTTCCCACTTTCCCGAGCGTCAAACTAATACACATGCTTGTTTTTCATACACCCGTCTTCGTCTTTTATTTTACTGTAAATTTTATATATATATATATATATATATATATACGCAGACACACGCACACATACCACATAAGCAGAGTCTGAAAGATTGATTTAAAATACATCGCTTATTTTATAAATATGTCTGTGCAAGTATCATAATAGCATGAAACTATTACCACCTCTTTCGGTTGTGTATCTAATTTTATCACACACACACATATATATATATATATATAAAGGTTAAAACTGTAATGAATAGTAAGAAATATTTGTTGATAGAAAGATACAATACTGGTTTAGTATGAAATCTATAATAAGGAAAAACATGAGAGAAATATATAAATTTAATTTCGTCTCCCAGTCTGTCTGTTTTAGCATATACGTTTGTGCACGTGTGTGTGTGTGTAAACAAAGTAAATGATAATGTTTCAATTACAATTATTTGTAACCAGTCGTAAACAGAGACCTTAATTCTATTATTTTCTCGCAGTTTACCAAGAATAAAATACAGCCAGACACATAAACACACTACGTATATAAAATCACGCAAGTCTCACACACACACACACACAAACAGATACACGCGTTAAGTGCACATAGATACATACAGATAAACATATGCATATATAACATAACGAATGAGGTAAACAGATAAAACCATTCTTGCAAAATACTGACTTAATAATACCCAAAACCGCGTATTCATATGTAGAATGGCGGACGTAGAGAAGCGATATATCACTTTTATTTCATTTATACTTATCTCATTTGTGAGACACAGGCACAATTATAAGTTGGTTAAACCTCCAATGCGCGCGCACGCACGCACACTTAGGTTTTCACGTAGATTCTTGCAATACATGGAAAACTTGTGAAATACCTTGAAATTCCTTGAAGCAATATGTGTGATTCTTTTAATTTGAGCACAGGAATAACAACATTATTTCATCCTCTCACGCTCACTTGTGTGTGTGTGTATATATATATATGTGGAAATTTACAGGAAAACGAAACACAAAGACAGGTGTATGAACAATATATATATATATATATCTGTGCATTTGTGTATATATTTCGGCAAGTAAATCTCTATACATATATACATACACAGGTACACACATAAACATACTCTCATCTAGAAATATAAATATGAGCACAATATGTGTATAGATAAATATATTTACATACGCCATGTGTGTGTGTGTGTATATATATATATATATATATATATATATATATATATATATATATATATAGTGTGCGTGTTTAGCCTCTCCCCCCCTCTCTCTCTCTATTGTTCATGAAGTGAAGGAGGAAGAGAGAACGAGAGAAAAAAGTGTGAGATTTTATATCATTACATGCTAACATAATGTGTGTGTATGTCTGTATAAATGTGTAGAAAATATATATGTAGGTATATATAAATCTATGCTTTATATGCATGTATGTATACGTATATACATGTGTGTGAGTATATACGTTCGACGTCGAGAACAGGTTAGCTTCCGGCTCATGAAATTTCAACCGAAGGCATTTTCTTTAAGTATTAGTGAGTGTATTAGAAGTGTTTGTGTGTGTGTAAAGTGCATACAAATGTACAGATGTGTCTCTCTCTCTATATATATACACGCATCTCAGTGTTTGTATGTATATATATATATATATATATATATATATATACATATTTATACGTGTGTGTGTGTGTGTGTGTGTATATATATATACACATACATTTGTGAGTGTGAATGTGTGTAAGAACACGCATGAGTATATACAATGTATATGTATATAT
>NC_069007.1:833714-836721 GCF_001194135.2 Octopus bimaculoides
AATTATATGTTGAGGATTGTGTTGCGGTTGGTGATTGTTATTATTATTGTTGTTTCCATCATCATCACAATCACCACCACTATTATCAACATCATTGGTGTTGTAACTATTATTATTATTATTATTATTATTATTATTATTATTATCATCATTATTATTACTATTATTATTATCTTGGTGACAATGATGTTAAGTATATTTGACATGCTCACGGAAAGGAAAACGAGTTACAAGTATTTCCCGCTTCTGTTTCTTGCTTTACGCGTGAAAAAAACCCAGGAAACGTAAAATGGCTTAGCGAAACCTCAAGAGAGTTTAAACAAATATGCAAGTACTGAATTAAATAACGAGAAAGTAATAAAAAGTATAATTTTAATGATAATAAGGACACCATCAGTAGTAGTAGTAGTAACAGCAACACCAATAACAACATCGCATAGATGTTAACTGATTGTATGCCAGTATGCTATGGCGATGTATTCGAAGGCCAAAGAAGTAGATTATTTGATGTAGAACTAATCACGACATATTGAACTGAATGGATGCAGAGGCGCTCATAAGGCACCAAATATCATTTGGCCATTGACAAAATGTCAATAAAGAATTGCAAGCGACGACAAAGGAAACTTTTCGCGGCGTGGATGGACTACAGAGATACTTACCACTTGGATCATTAATTCACTTAGACTGCTTGATATAACTGAACACTTCGGAAATGCCCTTAGTGTTGATATATACGCGTTGATAAAGAATATGCAATGAATGTGGCCCTTAAAAGGTATATGTTCAAGGGTGATTCCTCCGCCCACTTTTGTATTTATCATCTGCTTCACGCATCTCAACAATACTCAGAAAAGTTCACATGGTCTGCGCGCAAGGAAGATAATCCTCTTCTCCAAGCCATCAATTATTTGGCGATGACTTAACCGATTATCGCTGAGGATACCCGGACACATTATTCAGATAGATTTGAAGTCAGCATTATCTTACAGCTTCAAGATTTCGATGATGTGATTGTTTATGGAATAGGAAGGTAGGAATAAAACAGAAGTGTAGAGGTGGATGAAGTATAATCATTTCTGATACAGCAACTGGAGTATACAAATCAGAAAAACTACTTTGCGAAAATTGAAGAAAGAATTAGAATGGAACTGGAGCTTCCTTGTGTTGAATTTGAAGAGACAACATCAGAGTAGAATAATTTGCGAAAGGAAAGCGGCAATGGAAATGCAGTGAGAGAGAAAGAGAGAGAGAGAGAGAGAGAGAGAGAGAGAGAGAGAGAGAAAGAGAGATTTACGGAGACACCAAGAATTTGGAAGAGCATGACTTAATCGTGAGAGAGAATCAGAAATGGAGAATTAAAGACGGAAACAGAATAATGGCTTTGTCTCAAAATCAAGCTCTAAATACCAATTCAGGAGGTAAAAGACTTTATTCCAAGGCGTCAAAGAATAGGTGTCCCCTTCGTAATTAGCAGGTAGAAAATAATTTGTTTAAGCGACATATATGATCCTGTTTATTTCATTTTACACTAGAAACTTTGTTAACATCATGTACACTTCAGCCAAATGGTGCATCATCTACAAGAAACGGGTTGAGTTTTTAATAAATTCCGTGAGATTTTGACATCAAGATAGAGCGATTAAACATCAGTTCACAAAGAACAAGCATCGTGTGTATATGTGTATGTGTGTGCGCGTGAGGGTCAGTGCGAGTGTGTGTGTGTGTGTACGAGTGTGGTGTGCGTCCTTGTTCGCTCGCGCGAATGCCTGCCTGCTCGTTCGCTCGCGCGAGTGCCAGCCTGCTCGTTCGCTCGCGCGAGTGCCTGCCTGCTCGTTCGCTCGCGCGAGTGCCTGCCTGCCTGCTCGCTCGCACGAGTGAGTGAGTGAGTGCCTGCCTGCTCGCTAGCGCGAGGGCTGGCCTGCCTGCTTGCTTGTTCGCTCGCGCGAACGCCTGTTAGCTCGCGCGAACGCCTGTTAGCTCGCTCATGCGAGTGCCTGCTTGCTTGCTTGTTCGCTCGCGCGAGTGCCTACTTGCTTGGCCGTGCGCTCGCCTGCCTGCTTGTTCGTTCGTTCGCGCGAGTTCCTGCTTGCTCGTTCGCGTGAGTGCGTTCATGTTCGTTCGCGCTTCTTCGCGTGAGTGTCTTCTTATTCGTTCGCGCGCGCGAGTACTTGCGTGTTTGTTCGTGTGTGTGCGTATTTGTGTGTGTGTGTGCACGTTCTTCTACTCCCATCATAGTTTGACAACCGATGTTGGTGTGTTTACGTTCCTGTAATTTAGCAGTTTGGAAAAAAGGCCTATAGATAGATAGATAGATAAAGGCGTAAATAAATAGACAGATTGATAAACGTGTAGATAAATAGGTAAATGGATAGATAAATAGGTAGATTAGATAGACAGACAAACAGACAGACAAAGAATGTATGACACAAGTAACGAAGTTTTACACCTGACAACATTGTGATAGCTAAAAGTATTTTGCCATTAAAGCATTTCATAAGACTACAGCTTTGTCTATTCGGCCTCGGTTTGGAAGAGTAGTCTAAAAAGCCAAATCTATTTCTGGTTAAGATCCCCAGCTTTCACAGTGTTGAGCTGAGTTACTTCCCCTTAACTAGTTCCATTGATGAATGAAACACAATGCGAAAAGTAAAATGTAGAAGATGGGAAAACGAAATATAATAGATGAGAAATGAGAACAAATGTGGAGTTAAATGAGATTGATACATCGCTAATGAAGGAAGAATGGTTGGGATGCGAACGTATTAACAATGAGGCAAGCGAGATAGAGGAGGGAAGATTTAGAAACGGAATAAATAAGAATTGAGAAGGAATGAAAAAGAAGCGCGTCCAATTTTCAACACGTGGACATTTGTGTGTGTGTGTGTGTGTGTGTGTGTGTGTGTGTGTGTGTGTGTGTGTGTGTGTGTATATAAATTCATACACACAGACACGTGTGAGTATATGTATATATGTGTGTATGTATAAATATATTTACAAATTTTTT
>NC_069007.1:836913-839322 GCF_001194135.2 Octopus bimaculoides
ATATATATATATATATATATAGATATGTGTTTCGTAATTGTCTAATTGTTTTTGGACTAATTCGCTTATTGAACTAATTCGCTTTTCGCATTTCTATTGCATTGCGCAATAAACGATCTTATTAATTTATTTGCTTATTAATTATGTATTTTTACTTTTTTCAGTTATATTCTGAGTGTAAATGTTTTTCGGGGTCACTTTGACTGTGTGTTCTTCTGGGTGTCGATAATAGAAGTAGCAGTCAAATACCGAGGTTGATGTTATCGACTATATACAATCCTGAAAAAATCTCGGATAAAAAACTCTCAACGTATCGGGGGTTCTCCGACAGGTATAGGATTGGAACTGAGGTAGTGGAGACCTCCGGCATTCTTGGCTCCCGGACCATATTCCTATTCACCACTATCGGAGCAGATATTGATGTTTGCAAGTTCGTGCCCTGTGAGTCAGAGAGGCTGTTCCAGCGCATCTCCCACGCTGTCCTCCGGTACAAAGCCTTTTCCATTTGGTCTGCTGGTGCTGTAGGATTCCACCTTCCTTATTCCTCTTCTCTTTTAGTTCAATAACCAATTCTATGAATTATTCCAACAAGTTCAGCCAGCACGTCTGTCAATGTTCATAATGTAGTTCTATATGGCGTAGTGGTTAAGAGCGCTAAGAGTTCGATTCCAGGCAGTGACATTAATAATAATAATATCGAAAAATACTGTAGGAATGAGAACCCAGGTTCAAAATTTCCTCAAGACACCTGATGAAGGCTGGCGAGTATATCAACCGAAACTTTGTGTTAACAACAAACAAGATGAGGACAAATATCCGTCAAATGTAAATAATATAAATAAGTATTCATATTGTTCTCTATTGTTCCGTTTCAGTGTCAGAGGGACTGAACCCGGAACCATGTGGTTTGGAAGACAAATGTTTACCACACAACAACGCCTGCGCCTAAATATTGATATATGAAAAGCTGCATTGACTTTTGCAAGCGTTCTGTTAATACCGCAGAGATTATGCCATCGTCTCTTCTTTCGCTACTTATATACTAATACAGTGAATGAACAACCCTGGGTTGCGAAAAGCTGCCCGTCTCAATAAGCTGTTCTCTTTTTCTTTCCCTTTTTCACTTGTCATTCTCTCTTTCAATCTATGTCTCTGTTTTCCTCTTCCTCTACTTTCCTCCTACGCACTCGGTTGAAGTCGTGTGCAATAAGCAGATCATCGGTCATCGAAACGTCGCTGAGTGTTGAGCTGATCACGTTTTACCTTCTGACGTCGCAATCCCGCTGAGGTAGAAAAAGAAAAAGTGTCGCTTTATCACTTTGTGTTAGGTTAAACATATTACTAATTAAATATTGCTGGAGATACCGATACAATCGATTAATCTCTTCCTAATTACTACCTCTGTGACAACATCATAATTCTGTCATCTCATATATAATTGGTGGACTAATTAGAAGGTAGGATACAGTCCCTTGCGATAGGAATTCAATACCTATCCAGATCAATGTGCTTTTTTAAATAGCAAAGGAATGGTTATGTGGTAAGAATCTTTCAGTTTGCTTCCTAATCATATAGTCGTGATTTCTGTCTCAAGCAGCATCTTGGGGCGGGTCTCTTTTCTATATCCACAGTTCGATCTAACACGAGCAGGTGCTGAAAATATCCTCGCTTTAAGAGTGTCGCGAAAGACATGGTTAGATGCTCGATAATTTCCAGTCCTTTTAAAGGGTTTAGAAAAACTGAAGGAACATTGCAATAAGTGCGTGAATGTGAATGGGAAATATGTTGAATAAAATCAGAATTAAATGATACTCCTCTATTTTCTTTTACCCAAAGTCAGGAAGCTTTCAGTACCCGACGTATCTGTGTGTGTACACACAGAACAAGCGTGTGCCTGCACGTGTGGGCCTTAGCGGTTCGGTAAATGGAAACTATGCAATAAGTATATTCATCCATACATACATATATGTTAGTTTTAAAAAATTCAAATCACATCCATCCTGACACACATATACACATACAAATACATACATATACATACATACATACAAACGCATACATACAAATATATACACATATACATACAAATATACACACATGTACATACAAACATATACACACATATACATACAAATATATACATACACACATATATGCACATATACATACACACATATATGCACATATACATTCACACATATATGCACATATAAATACACACATATATACACACTTATACATATATATATATATATATACAAATATACAAACATATACACATATGTATACACATATACACACATACACATACCATATATACACACATGTATACACACACACATATATATATACATACATACATATATATATATATGTATATATATATATATATATATATATATATATACA
>NC_069007.1:839348-845039 GCF_001194135.2 Octopus bimaculoides
ATATATATATATATATATATATATATATATATATATATATATATATATATACATACACACACACACACACACACATATTAGTTTTATTATACTAAAATCACATCCGTTCTGACACACCTGCTTGTTCTGGCACAAAAGAACGATTCGCCTGTTTTAAGTGCTGCATATATCTTAGAACATTTTATGCCTGACAGATTTTCAAATTGATTTGACATTTGACTTTGTTGCTTTGTATAATTTTTTATTTTTCGTTTCATCACGAGTACTTCTTATTTTGTTGTTTTAGATGTTCATATTGTTCTCCTACTCCGCTCACCCTTACTGCATTGTCTCTCTCTCTCTCTCTCAGTTTTGTAATTTATTGCTTGTTCTTATATTTTTTTTATGTTCATATTACCAAATGCTATGATGAAGCATTTTTTCCATTATGTGTGGCGGCCACATTTCTAAACAAAAATATATGTAAAAACCTTTGATTGACCATAAGTGTTTCGCCCAAGACAACCTGATCCCTTTGAATGCAAACTGACGATTACATCAATGGTTTATATGTGTGCGGAATACACAGCCACGTAAGCTAAAATGCAATATGAAAGTTAGAAAATAACTTGGCACTCCGTCAGTTACGAAGGACAGTATTCCATTTGATCCGATCAAAGGAACAGCGTGTTCATAAACTTAGCATACAAGTGGCTGAGTACTCCGCAAACACAAGTGCTCATAACGTGGTTCTCAGGGAGATTCAGCGTGACAAGTTTGGCTCATGTGAGAGAACTGGAGTAACGTGAAATGAAGTATATTGCTCAAGGATATAAAACGCCGTCAGGAAACGAACGCATGACCTTGCAATCGTAAGTCGAACACCCTCAAACTCTGCCAGTTAAGACGACGAGGGTTCCAGGTGATCTGATCAATGGAACAACCTTCTCCTGATATTAACGTACAAGTGGCCGAGCACTCCACAAACATGCATGTTTAATATACAGGGTGTCCACAAGGTATGGGTACATGGTGTAAATAAAATCATAACATAACATAATTAAATATAAAAACTAATAATTTCTTAAAGTATGTGTTAATCCCCATGTACCCAGACTTTGTGGACACCCTGTAGTTCTGAGAGAGATTCAGCGTTACACAGAATGTAACAAGGTTGGCCCCTTGAAATGCAGGTACAGCATATTTTTGTCATACGAGTGAACTGGAGCAACGAAATAAAATGTCTTGCCGAAGGCCACAACGTACTGACAAGAATCGAACTGATGACCTCATCACCGGGAATTGAATATCCTCGCACTCCATTGGCTCCGTCCACGACCGTTCCAGTTGATTCGACCAACGGAACGCGCCTGCATATACATATCAGAATATATATACATGGCAGGTTTTCTCACTGTTTGCATCTAAGAGATTCACTCATAGGGTATTGGTTTATCAAGCGCTATAGTAGAAGATATTTTCCCAAGAGGCCCCACGGTGGGACCCTAGCCAAGGCAAAGTGTCAATTAAGCGAAACTCTGAATTACAATTCTTAACCTGCGAAAATGAAGCGAATCGCTATTCCTTAACTCTGTGTCATGGTAGTTTGGTCTGAGTGTCTAGCACTTAGAATGGCTTTGTTCAGTATACATTAACCTACATGTGTTCAATGGAAGCAAGTCTGTTATAGGCATAAATATTTCCACACACCATCTCTCAGACACTGGGCATAAAATCTGCCGATCGATGGTAATGTTTCCATTGCATTTTAGAGGTCTCTGTTTCGAGCACAACGACCGTCATTTTAACGGTAATTAACTTCCAGAATAGCTTCGGGATACCAAATACATCTTGAATGAAATTTGGTACACGGAAACGACGAGAGAACTGAATGTAGGAGGTAGATACCGTCTTTGTTTTGGGTGGCAGAGCCTGTCACCCGGTTTTGCCCCATCACCTAGAATTTCTGTCACTCTAGTGGAGTGGAGTTCATCGCTTTGTAAACAGAGAATTTGTGAGTTAGAATGTAGACAAGCACGTGTATTCTTCCAACAAGTGCTAGATTGTGCCATGTACAATAAATCAGCTGTGTGTATTCCCTGGTAAGTAGAACAACATGGTCATTTCATTGAGTTGATCGACGTGCTACAAATAGCTGTCAAAACCTGTCTGCCATACGTTACGTAGACAATCACTTTGAAAATCAAAAAATATAAACAAGTTATGATTTAAAAAATCCATGCTTTTGATAGAGTTGTATCCGTAAGGATTACGTTGCGTAATACAATCCCGCTAAATATAAGCATATCTGAAAAACAAATAATTTATTCCATCATTCTGACGTTCGTGCAATTTACTAAACACTTTCAAAACATTACATATTAATAACACAAGATCTGCCCAAATATTTATCATATTTGTTGCAATAATTTCTCTCCATGTGGTCGGCAATTCCACATTTGCTATTTGCTTACAGTTTGCTTATTTCAACAAAACTCAATAGCATGCAACAGATATATGCTGTTTCGCCGTTCAGTTTGCGGGTAATTTTACCAAAATTATTCTAGATTCTGCCTAATATACCACAATATATTGTATTACAGAAAATCCCCTCCCTCCTCTTCACCCACTTCCTCTCTCACATTTTGTATTTATCATTCTCTTTCAGTCGCTCTTAGTTTCCCCTCTCTTCATTTTAAGCAGTTATTTAGTTATTGTATATTTATTTTGCTCGATGGAGGAAAATATGTAAAGATACGTATGTATGTATATGTGTGTGCGCGTAAATGTGTATTTATTTATGTAGATATGTTGTTTATCATATTTCAGAATCATATATAGCTACAATCATAGATACATATGTAATCATAAATTTATACTTACACTCATATGTGTGTGTGAGTGCTTATTGGCACTAATTGGCGAAGGTAGAAACCAATTATCAGCCATACTCTGCTCACTTAAATGCAGTCGGTGGTCTTTAATTGTTCAGTGTAATCTAATGACAATATTTGCTATTTCTTGAGAACCGATATAAAACTAACGACAATAATTTTCGCTGTTAACGCTGAATTATTGCAGTTTTTTCGGCTTCTGTGAAGGAATAACAGAATGAAAGAATAGAAAGGAAAGAGAAAAGAATGAAAAGAGCGTTAAATAAATGGTAACTCTAACAAATAAAAGTGGAGGTATCGGCTGTGCGGTTAAGAAGTTTCTTTGCGACAATGTAATTTTGGATCGATCCCGCTGTGTATTGTTTTGGGAGAAGGACTTCCTTAATGAACAAACACACTTAAGCGTAGTACACTTTGTAGGGGGAAGAATTTTTGGTGTTCAGCTAGCAACTGTGCAGGATAGTGTCGTATATACATACATGCGAATTTTTTATTACCCAAAAGGGGCGACATAGAAGGGACGATACAACTTGATTTGGGGTCAGATGAAAACTAATGAATTGACAGAAACATGCATGCACAAACTCATACACACACATAAATGTACACGGATGAGCTGAATCAACGTATATGGATAACATAACCTTAACAGTGTCAGATATCACGAAAGATCAGAGAATATTCCATTGCAAAGAACACGGGATGATGGCAAGATTGAAAATGCATCCGAAGAAATTAGTGAGCTTGCGTGAGACTGGGTTATTCCATCAAGTATGTTGCTAACCAGACGGACCGGTTCAATTCCTCTGAGTTTTTTTTTTATCCAGACCTCAAAGCAGACAAAAACTGGGACGAGGTTAGAACCTGGGTGACCTACTCACTCAGACATGAGCTGAAGAAAAGTCGAGCAGAGTTGGTGAATGCCTACATTATATCTGTAATAAAAACCATGTAACCATTGTTTCTTGTGGACTGGACGCATTCCGCTAGTGAGGCAGAACACGTTCGTGTCCACAAGAAGCTACAGGACCATCAGAATTTATAGCACTGGTACTAAGACATACTAAGGCGACGTCACCAAAACATTTTTTCTGGACGCTGAGCTGCTGTGGTTTTGCTTTGTAAGACATCTCTCCGCTGCTCCTCTTTTTGCCGCAACTGCAGCCCTGGATCAAGAAGATACCCAGAAAGGGCGCCTGACACCTGAACTCTCGTCGAGTAGTTCACCAGCCTCTACTCGTTGGTAGGAAGACAAATAAATAAGAGATGCAGAGTAAACATGAAGGAGTTGCTTGTTCAGCATAATTTTTTTGAAAGACAAGTTATTCCCTACACACACAAACACATACACTCACATGTATACATTTTATTTATATAATTAGGTCTTCGTAGACACAACATGTGATCTACTTCTAGCACATTAAATGTCCACTTTAGTGGCCATCGTTATATATAAACATATATTATTTATATATATATATATATATATAAATGTACACACACCTATATGTGTATATTTATGTATACACACAAAGATATGTGTGCATGTATGAGTGCGTGTTTGTGCGTAAGTGTGAAGAGTATGTTATTTGTGGAAATGAGTGTGTGTGTGTGTGTGTGTGTGTTTGTGTGTGTGTGTTTGTGTGTTATATCTAATGATAAATATAAAAACAACGACGTTACTAATGACAGTTATCAAAGTCCTGTTAACGACCATGATAATATTTAATGATAAATAATTACCGACATAATGGACGGGTAAGCGGAGGAGGAGGAGTCGGGATGGCGGAATAGAAATGAGGTGATCATCATCATCATCTATAACATCTGAATTAGCAACGACATCAGCGTTGTTGCTATTGTTGTTCTTGTTATCACCGCCGCCGCCTCGAAGGCTAATTGACACCATTAAATCAAAGGTTTGATTAGGGTTTTGCTTCTTTGTGTAGCTAGTTGAACAAATGGGTGTACAAACGGCACTTTTGGTTCATTGTGGGTTAGGAACAGTTTACAGGTAACGGGTGGAGGCGCAATGGCCCAGTACTTAGAGCAGCGGACTCGCGGTCATAGGATCGCGGTTTCGATTACCAGACCGGGCTCCTCCACGAGGCTCCGGCAGGGGATGGTGGCGAACCCTGCTGTACTCTTTCACCACAACTTTCTCTCACTCTTACTTCC
The DNA here is from genome assembly GCF_001194135.2 of Octopus bimaculoides. Classification (NCBI taxonomy): domain Eukaryota; kingdom Metazoa; phylum Mollusca; class Cephalopoda; order Octopoda; family Octopodidae; genus Octopus; species Octopus bimaculoides. The sequence continues at coordinate 844,400 of NC_069007.1, forward strand.
TGTTTCTGTTGTGCCTCTAATTCAAAGGGGCCAGCCTTGTCACACTGTGTCACGCTGAATATCCCCGAGAACTGCGTTAAGGGTACACGTGTCTGTGGAGTGCTCAGCCACTTGCACGTTAATTTCACGAGCAGGCTGTTCCATTGATCGTTTCAACTGGAACGCTCGTCGTCGTAAGCGACGGAGTGCCAACAACAACAACATATAACGGGCAACTTTCAAAGTCTTACGGATTGAACAGACGCTGACATACACGTACGCGCGCGCACACATTGACAAAACCAACGAGAATAACTACAGTAACAATTGTAAAATTGTTCGTATGGTTTAAGGCGGAGGATTTGCATTCAGATATGTAACGATGTCTAAACTGGGATTTGAACACGATACGCTAGCTGACTAATCCATGTAGAGAGTCTGTCATTCATCATCTATATAGCTATTTCATCACCACTCATTTCTGTAGCTCAGTGAACTGGAACAACGCGAAATAAAGTGTCTTGCTCAAGAACACAACATACAACTCGGTCTGGGAATCGAATTCACTTCCTCATGATTGTGAGCCCGACGCGCTAACCACCGAGCCATATTATAAATATATATATTGCTTGTTTTCATTTATATATATATATATATATAT
>NC_069007.1:845523-847829 GCF_001194135.2 Octopus bimaculoides
TATATATATATATATATATATATATATATATATATATTGCTTGTTTTCACTTTTTTATATATATATATATATATATATATATATATATAAGTATCCATGTATTTATATATGATATATACAAGGTTCAAATACACAAACACAGAATCTGGAATGATCAAGTACATATGTAATAACTCATTGCGAAAAAAATTTAAAATGCATTCAAACTTATACGAAACGATGCAGAGAGGAAAATATATAAAAACAAATGCGAAGTTTCTTGCGATTTTAAGCAGATAGGAACAGACATTTTTGAATAATGAGTATTCTTGGTAGAGAAGGGTAAGAATTTTTTAACGCTGTAATTCGAAACGTTTTTTTTTAATGAATATTGAAGCAGCAGAAATGAAACCGCGTATTATTTATTGATAACATATTTCATATATTTACATTTATTCAATAAATGTAAACATATATTTATCGATATCGATCGCGATTTCGATGCGAAATAAAATCTAAAAGAAATCTAAATATGCGACAAAAAGATGGAAACTAAATAAATGTAAGGCTGTGGTGTGTGTGTGTTTCTATACACACACATAAATGTACATACACATATATATATATAAGTACATGCACATCATACATATGCAGGAATAAATGCGTGTACGCACACACACACACACACACACACACACACACACACACATATATATATATATGGGCAGAAACTCAGACAACAACATACGGATACATTTAGAAACACATAAACGATTTCGCTTTTAATACTTTGCCAATCAATAAAATAATAATTTGTGTTTTGTAGTAAAAATGAAATTTATTTTATTTCACAAAACGAGTTGAATAAGGCTCGAATCACCTACAAAATAAAGATTAAACATCACAACAAAACAAACACAAAGGAAATAAAATATGACTTCATTGTATTTCAGTGCAAGACTTGGTTATCGTGAACAAGATGTCACACACACACACACACACATACATACACACAACTATAGTTAGATGTAGAGAAGTAGATAGAGATAGATATGCGGATTAATGTTTGAACAATGATGGCCAGGAGTTTATAGCGATATAGTTAAATGAGAAACAACAGCAATAACCTCTTAAATATAGAACTGAACAGCAATAAGAATAATAGAAAGACGAACGGCAACAACAACAGATAGAACACAATACGAGATGTTACGAAGGCAGCGGCGGCGAAGGGGCAGAAAAAATTTCGAGCGGCGTGTGCTCAAAAGCTGAGCGGTATTTCGTCTGTCTTTAGGCTCTGAATTCAAATTCCGCCGAGGTCGACTTTGCCTTTCATCCATTCACATACTGGGGTCGATCTAGCCGATTGGACCCATCCCCCAAAATTTCGGGTCTTGTGCCTAGTGTAGAAAAGAATAACCCTTTTTGTTTTAAGCACAAGGACCAGAATATAAGGGGAAAGGGAATAGTCGATTACATGGCCCTCAATACTGAACTGGTATTTATTTTATTGTTTTAGAAATGGCGAAAAGCAAAGCCGAATTCGTGGAATTTGAACTCAGAACAAAGACGGGCGAAATACCGCAAAGCATTTTGCCCGGCGTTAACGATTCTGCCAGCTTATATTAATAGTAATAGTTATTCTCTCTAACTTATGGCTCAAAACCAGCAAATTTGAGGGGAGGGGTTAGTCAAATTTATCGAATTCAGTGCGTATTCTGTTGACCCTTGAAGGTTGAAAGCGAATGTCGATCTCGGTAGAATTTGAACTCAGAACGCCAACGACCAGAATAAATATGGCTAACAAATCAGTGCGTTTGGCGCCTGAAGTAGGATAGCAATTGTGAAGTAAATAAAATCGAGAAACGTAGTAACCATAAAGAAATGATATGAACAGAGACAAGTAACAAAAAAGAAAAACTAAGATAGGGAGAGGAATTTAGTACAAAAATATATAAACAATAAAACAAGAGACTTAAAGTAGGAAAAAAGCCATCAGAAAATAAGAAAACTTATGAAAACATAAAACCGTACAAGGTATTTCATCAGATAGGACAAAAGGAAATTAGAAGAAAGTATTAAATTGCGAAACTATATTAAATTAGCGAAGAATAAGTCAATGAATGTATCTTAAAATAACAGTAATAAATGAGGACAAAATATTTGGACTGGCTTTCAAATTATATCTACGTTATATATATGGGGATATATACACACATATATATACACATACATATATACGTACATATACACACACACATATATACACATATATATACACATGTATACACACGCACATATATATAAACACATATATACACATATAT
>NC_069007.1:847867-851649 GCF_001194135.2 Octopus bimaculoides
ATACACACACATATACACATATATATACACACACATATATACATATATATACACACACACATATATACACATATATACACACACACATATATACACATATATACACACACACATATATACACATATATATACACATATATACGCACACACACATATATACACATATATATATATACACACATATATATATATACACACATATATATACACACATATATATATATACACACACACATATATATACACATATATATATATATATACACACACACATATATATACACATATATATATATATATACACACACACATATATACACGTACATGCACACACGTACATATGTATTTATATGCATATCTATACATGTACACACACACACATGCATGTGTGTAACAATAAATAAAGAGAAGGTCAACAATTCTGGTATAAAGAGATTGGTCTATTACAGTAACCCCGTAGTTGGCAACTATCAAACTTGAAAGTGAAGAAATAGAAAATTGATCGCCAAACAGAAAAGATCCATTCTACCTAAATTTGAGAACTTTAAAAAAAATAAGCAATTGCGAGGTGGCAGGTTCGGTATTTAGTTCAATTAAACAACCCCACCCCCCAGCCGACCATTTCGTATGTACTTAGTTCAAATCCTGCCGTGATCGGTAGAGTTTCACTGTAGCACATATTTAGTTTTTAATGGAAGGCTTTCTTTATTAATTTTTCGTACAAAGAAACATGACTTACTCGTTCGTAATTTGGTTTCTCATCTTTTCATTTCTCTGTCAATAGTAGAATCGACTACTCTTTAAGTAAACGATTTACCAATATATTTTTATATTTTAGTTAATAGTTCGAGAGCAATAAAATTTGAAATAATAGAATTGGAAATAAAAATTAATATATTTAATGGAAACAGTTAAACAACCTATTTTAATTGAAGAAAGATGAGAGCGAAGTACATTAGTTGGACATTCAATAAGTTGATTTAAAAACACACCGTTGATATTTAATTACAGACATTATGGAAACAATGGCATAAGCTTTATTATTTTGGATTGAAGTCCAAACAAATCTTGAAGCAGTGCGAGCGTGCGTGGGTGGGTGTATTTCTATACAAGGTAAAAGTATTCATTCTCCGAATTTCAATTAACCAATTTAAATCCATTTTTTTTTATTTCACTAATAATATCAACACATTTTTTTTTTTGCTATGTTTTACACAATCTCGATTTGCACGCTCACTCCCAGGCACAATCTACAGGGTGAAACTAAGGCCACCTATATTAGATAAGCCTTTTTATTCTTGATTAAGGTGAGGATCAAGATGTAAGGCTGTTATTCTTTTCTTTTACTTGTTTCAGTCATTTGACTGCGGCCATGCTGGAGCACCGCCTTTAGTCGAGTAAATCCACCCCAGGACTTATTCTTTGTAAGCCTAGTACCTATTCTAAAAAATTTATAAATATATAAACAAATATAAATATAAAAATTTATAAATATATAAACACAAATATAAATACATAGACGTACTTGCGATGTTTGAATGTCCGTATTAGAATCAATGAAGAAAGCTAGTATCCATGAGGAGTCCTGACTAAGTACTTTGTCCGTATTAGAATCAAAGAGGAGAGTTAGTATTCATGAGGAATAAGTAGTAAGTAGTGAGTCTTACGGCTGTCTAGAGAAGGTATTGGTTGGTATGGGCGCGCTAACTCCAACCATAGCAGTTATCTATGCTTCTTTGAGAATTAAAGGATTCAAAGAGTTTTTAAAATTTTAAGAGATATGAAATATTTGTGATTTTTTAATAAACGAATGTTTGGTCAGATCATACTCTTCTTTCGGATGATATAATTAGAATTAAAATTGCAGGTTAAAGTACATTACTACGCTATAATTAATATTATAAGACGAATTCATTATATGAGGGGTGACTAGATTACAATTCTGTACACTAATTACTTTTGGGGAAGAATTTAAAAGTTGAAAGATATTTATGTCTATAGGTAATTATGACATCAGATATCTTATTTTTGTTAGTACGGAGTTCGTGGATGGCTTCCTTCGTGCATAAATTGCAATTTTTAGTGTGTGTCTTATATGGTGTGGTTTCCGTTTATTATAGACCAATCTAGACTAAATTCTTTATTGTGCATTTTTAATTTATTAATATGGGAAGTTAGTGTGGTTAAATTTTTAGTTTCGTGATTGGTAAATGAGTTTGTATTTGCCCTATATCTAATTTTAAAATCAGTTGTACTTCCTATGTAAATCTTATTAGGTTCATTAAGGGTTGAAATTCAACTTTATATTCGACATTTCTCCTTCAACAGAAACATTTTAGGGGACAAAGCTCCCTATTACAATTACGTGTTTTATTTCCAGGTTTAGCCTCTCTATTTTTAATATCAGTGTTCTTACTATTATTCTTCATATTACACTCAGCTAAATTATCATCTCTGTTAATGCTGTTATTGCTAAGTTTAAGTCTCTTGTTAACCGCGATTATAGATCCTAGATTAGGTGTGATTGAGTAAGATAATTCAAAGCAGGATCTAATAGATATGGAGTGACATTTATGACCCAGTAGGAAGTTCCTATCGATAATGCTAAAAAATAATTTAGGGAGGTTTCTGACCTGGTAGGAAAAGTAGGGTGTGAACGATAGAATTTCCCTTCTCCTCTCTGATTTGTTCCTATTCTGCCCCGTATAATTATTATGATAATTGAATAAATTATAATATCTTCTGAAATGTTGTTGGTTTCTATATACGACGGAGTTGCTCATGGGAGATGTGTCGATGTTTGAATTCGCAATATTTGGAAACCGTTTGCCTAATTCGTTTTTAAATATGGTGTCCTTAATATAATACATTTTTCTCTTGAATCCACTGTCTTTTAATGCTGTTTTATAAAGAGGAGAAAAATCATCGAAGATCTTTGCGTTTGCGGATAATTTAGAAATTCTTATCGACATACTTTTGATTATCCCCTTAACGATACTTTATATATATATATATATATATATATATACGTGTTTGTGTGTGTGTGTAAAGATAATGTGTTAGCCACAGAGAGAGGGAGATTTTATTTTGAGATATTGTTTTACTATTTTATATATTTTGCTTTGCATACTGTCTCTTTGAAGTGTATTAGATCTGAAAACCAAACGAAAACAAACAAACAAAAATAAATAAATTCTTTTGGAAAATAAGCTGTCCCAAAATGGAATTATAATGCTTCCTATTACGTTGAATTCGAGTTTTCATGCTACACTGGGAACAATTTAACGTGTGTCATTGTTTTTATCTTCATATTGTGTCTATTAATGGTTAAGCATTATTTAAGAGTAATCGCGTTTAAGTGTTTTGAGGATACGTGTAGAGGCAGTGAATCGTTTATCTTAGATCATTTATATACATGTGTGTCTCTGTGTGTGCATATATGTTTGAGTGTGTATGCGTATGTGTGTGAGCACGTATTGTTGTATGTGCTTATGTGCATGACCGCCATTCAAAGAATGAGAGCAATAAAAGTGTATGTGCATTTCATAAATATGCATACAAACACATATACATGTATGTATATATATATATATATATCCTGTGAGCCTAGAGAATAACTTATTGAAATAATTGGCCACCAGTTAACGCTAGAGGGGGAAGAAAAGCAAACAATTTATTAAATAACCATAGTATAATTTATTATCGCATTCATCAAGATTCTCAGATAGACGTTCTCCGAAGTAATGGCGGAAACTTTTAGGTCTTTCTTCCTCTTTTATTTT
>NC_069007.1:851733-855660 GCF_001194135.2 Octopus bimaculoides
TATATATATATATATATATATATATATATATATATATATATATATATATATATGTATATATATATATATATATCCTGTGAGCCTAGAGAATAACTTATTGAAATAATTGGCCACCAGTTAACGCTAGAGGGGGAAGAAAAGCAAACAATTTATTAAATAACCATAGTATAATTTATTATCGCATTCATCAAGATTCTCAGATAGACGTTCTCCGAAGTAATGGCGGAAACTTTTAGGTCTTTCTTCCTCTTTTATTTTGGCGTTCGCTTCCATTGTTGATATTTTTTCTTGTTGCTCATTTTAAAAATTATCTGTACACGTGTGTATGTGTGTGGGAAATATATGCCTATATATGGATGTACAATATGCAATTATGTAAGTGTATGTGAGTGTATATATAGTTATATGTACAAATATATATCTATAATTATATGTAATATGTAACTATGTATGTGCACGTATATATATATATATATATATATATATATATATATATATACATGTATGTATACACATAATTGTGTGTGTGTACGGATGATTATGTATTTATGTGTTATTTTGTTCCAGTTTTGTCGTCGTTGTTGTTGTTGTTGTTGCTATTGTTATTCTCATTATTTCCGGATTTACCAATTTATGAATTACGATTCTGAAATACAACATACTCTCTGATTGTAGCCTCCTCTACTCCCAATCCTATACAGAAATTCCACGAATACCAAAATATAAAGGAGTCGCTTCTATTCGTTATTGCTTTCCCTCTTTATTGCTGTTTATTTTGTTGTTGGTTTTTGTTTTAGTTCTTGTCGTGGCGTTGCTAATTGCAGGAATGGAGATGTTAGTCGTACGGTTATGTGTTAATGGTGACGTCGCTCTTTTAATGAATAATTCATTAATTGCACGAGTCATTCGACTGTCTTATGAACAGTTCTATAAGAATGTAGATATTTTCATATATATACTCTCTTACCTATTCAAACACACACATATATATATATATATATATATATATATATGTGTATGTATATACTTATATATACATGTATATAAATATAGTGTCACATGGTGATCTAGTGTGGTTCAGTATCCTATTACTGCACTAGGAACATCCAATGCAAAGGTCCAAACAAGCACAAACGTGAAACGTACGTGGGAACAAAAAGAAACTGGTGTTTTTCCTAATTTCTTTTAAGCATACAAACGCACATACAGAAGCATACATACGTACATACACATGCACCCACACACACACATACACACATATGTAATGTGGTAAGAAGCTTAATTTCCAACCTCATGATTCCGGGTTCAATCCTACTAAGTGACATGTTGGGCAATTGTCTTCTACTATAGTCTCGGGCTGACCAAAGCAATGTCAGAGGATTTGGTAGATGGAAACAGAAAGAAGCGTGTCGTGTATGCATGTATATATATATATATATATATATATATATATATATATATATATATATATATATATATACAAGCAGAAGGACCCGGGTTCACTCGGGTTATAAACTCATAGCCTTAACACAGTACACTTTGCTTGTAGTGTAATTTGACTCCTTCCTTCTAGGCATGGTTAGGTAAATATTTCGTAAAGGTGCCGATCGTACCTCGGTGTAAAATCATTTTTTTGTTTCCACATTAAATGTATCTGACCTTGAAACCCGCTGCAAGTTACTTTTTTCATTAAAAAAAAAAAAAAAAAAAAACCTGGCTTGCAGCGGGTTTGGAGGTCAGATATGTTGAATGCACACAAAAAAAAAACTGTCGAAAAAGTTTATTTAACGCGGAGATATGAACGGGTGCTTTACCGATGTTGGTACGTTTACCTATGGTTATTTACTGATACACAAATACACCGGTACAGCGTTTTTGTTTAGCCCTTCAGCCTTTCGACGCTTCTGCCACTTTGCTCCTATTGCAGGTAGGAGTGTCGGCCCAATGCAAAGCCAGAATCTTGAGAGCGATGCCTGGAATCCGTAAGGCACAACTCTCAGGGCTATTGACGCATACAAATCAACACGTCGGAACGAGAACTGATCCACGTGGTGGATCTGTCCCTCTCTACACACACTCACGCACATATGTGTGGTGTGCATACATAAATGTATCTCTCATACATATATATATATATATACACACACGCGCGCACATACATGTATATATAAGTCTATGTATGTGTGTGTGATTGTGTGTTAGCCATGTGAACGTCTAAATGATGTTCGTCTGTTTCGTTATAAGACTTCATGTTTGTGTTATACGTCATATTTTATGAGTAATAGCTAAAAATCAATAAATAACTGCTCGTTGTAAAACAAAAACGTACAAATAAACAAATAAACTAGAAACGGGGCAAGACAGCGAACAACAATAAGATTCGTTTAACATTTTAGTATGAATATTGTTGTTGGTATGAAAGCAATTAATATATAATAAGTAAATCACCCCCGGACACTTCACCAATCAATTATGCCGTTACGATATATTTTTTTTCTTTTTACTCAATATTTCGCCATTTCAACTCACTAAAAAAAATGTCAAAAATTATAAATAATTGATTAAAAATTCCCACGAAGTTTTACTTGCAGAATCGCTGTTTTTTTTTTTTTTTTTTTTTTAGCCCTAGATTAGGCCTGATAGACTGTACAGACCTATAATCCTATTTTTATATCGGCAATTCTTTTTCAATGACTAAATTGTCTGTTTTTGTTTTGTCTCAACATCACTGATCCATCTAGATATAAATTATCCGGTGTGAGCTAGCTTTAATTAAGAATACAGCGAGTGTCTTCCGACGTATTACGTTGGTATTCACCTTCGAGTTCCCACTTATGTTGTCAGAGTAGTTACAACAACAATCAATATGGCCTTATCAATCATACCTCCTCTCTGAGCTCCGAGTCTCACCAATGTAAAATTATATTTTCATCCTTTTAGTATCAATAAATAAGGGAACCAACCCAGGGAAGCGGAGTAGCCCACGGAGATATCTTGTTGTATTTGTTCTATGATGAGGGAGCTGATACATTTTTATTTGATCTGTTAAACACAACAGCCAAATTGCCATCAAATCGTACCCCAGCATTAAACAACAACAGGACAAACAGTCGGATATTGACGTACAGTGTACAGTCTGTAAGAAATAGACGAGATGGCCTTCAAATAACTGTTTTAGTCAAAGGTCACCTGGCGATGATCTGACATAAGCCACAAACGCCCTGTGCAAGAGTACCAACCTCTGCTATCCGGACCACTATTTTCAGACATCCTACACTGTTGTTTGTTACTCTGAGATAATTCTTGGGCTATTCCCGAGCTACGAGACTGCCAAGCCATGTAGCGCGTGCCGGGCCCGAATCGATCAAACCTAAAACCGACCAGTCACCGGGGTGCGAAGTAGGTATACGGTAAGTATCACATCAATGTTATAGTATTTAATTCATTAAAATCATTAAATTAGTTAGCCTCACTCTTGATATTTTCGAAGTCATTAATCATAATAATACATTGATTATAATTATAATAATAATTTTGTCGTAACGACTAGGAAACCTGCCGGCCAGCCCAGCAAACCAAATTTTTTTTTGTTTTGTTGTTCATGTCCACTTTTACTAGACACATGCATTTTACACCTCTCTTTGTGGTCAACTTTACACTAACTGTTTGTTCATTTTGCGTACTTCACACTGACTATTTTTGTAACCAACCAGCGATCTGCCGTATCAGCTGTTCATATAAACAGCCCTCCTCGCCTAACGTTCAAATCAGCAATTGACACAAACTGTTCACATCGACAGATTCACTTCGACTCGTGGGTAAAACCACCCAGTCCACGTTAAACAATCACGTGACCATAATCAATTATTTTTTCATTACAATTAATTTATAAATTTGTCTTCCCTTACAAAACTAGAGAGCAGTGTT
>NC_069007.1:855670-856408 GCF_001194135.2 Octopus bimaculoides
ATATATATATATATATATATATATATATATATATATATATATACATACACACACACACATACAAAAATATGTGTTTAGAAGTATATATAAATGATAGATAAATACGTATACGTCTGAATATACATGTATACTTATATGCTGTTGGTGTGTATATACATGCATATTCATATGCAGTATTATCTCTATATATATGATGGGTTTTCTGTGTGGATGCGTCCGTTTATGTACGCGTGCAGCTAAATAATTATACTTGACTACGCTAAACATACACACACACACACATTGCATGCATATATATATATATATATATATATATATATATGTATGTCTGATTCTTTACGTGAATGTGTGTGCTTGTGTGTGTTTCTTTGTGTGTGTGCTATGTGAATGTGTTTCGTTTAATTGAGTATATATGTTATGTGCGTGTGTGATGTGTAAGAACTACTGCATGTGAGTCAGTCTCTAGTCTTTAATAGGATAGCTGTGCGTGATAATTACAATTAGTATTTCACGTGAATTGGGTGTATATCAAACGAAGATGGCTGCCAAGTTATATAAGGAGCCCTTACTAACTGCATACCATGCAAATTGAAAATATATAGCAGAGGAAACGAGAAGGCGTTGGACAGGTTTTCGTGTATACATACACACATACATATATATATATATATATATATATATATATATATACATTCATTAATTTATATTCCTCCACATGTGCTAACCAGCCAGCAAACA
>NC_069007.1:856418-859289 GCF_001194135.2 Octopus bimaculoides
TACGTATATGTGTGTCTCGGTGTATGTATATATATAAGTAGTATACATGTAGTATATATATATATATATATATATATATATATATATATATGTAGTATATTTGTATATGTATATGTAGAATATATATATATGTAGTATATATATATTTAGTATATATATATATACGTAAATATATATGTGTATATGTAGTATATATATGTATATATAGTAAATGTATATATATAGTACAAATACAGAAATGTAATAAAATGTGACATATATAGTATTTCAGATATAAATACATACACATGCACACACACACCCACGCATGTATATTTGCAGATATGAATGTGTTTATATAAACACGTACGCATTAGCATACGTAAATATTTGCAGACGTAGGAAACCCACCGAATGGAATAACCTGCCATTCTACAACGCGCATAGAATATAGTCTAAGGAAAGAAAAATTAAAAGAAAACTAACATTTTCTTGCGAAGACGTAGTTATATCACATGACTTTGGAACATAATTACTCTCTTCTCGTTATCTTTATTAATACAATAGACGTGTTCTTCCTTTTATCATCGTTGTTGTTGTATAGAGTCGAGTTATTTTTCGTTGCTTTTTTTGTTTGTTTGTTAATTTTCATTCTTTTTTCGTTGTTCTATATAATATTTTATTTTTATTCCTACCTTTAACGAAAGAATGTCTTTTCTGCATGTCTTGGACATGAGAAGAAATATTATTACTAGCAAATGTTTAATCGATTTTTTTTTCTTTTTCATTTTCTTACTTTCTTCTCCGATTTTTTTCTCTTCCGAAGCCGAAACCGAAAAAAATAATGAACGTTTCTTTCTATTAACCATGTTGTTCTTGCAACCCTAACTACTACTACTACTACTACTACAACTACTGCTTATGCAATCATGAAGAGATTTTTTCCTTCCATACCTTAATATATTTTGTGAACGTCTAAAAATAGTTCGAGGTTAACTAATTCTAGTTTTACGTAATAAACTCCACAGAACGTGCTTGTGTTTATAGCTTTCGTGAAACTGTCGAGTTCGTCGCTAAAGCTGCTCCTATGTATCTATCTCACCGCATCAATTATGAATTAGGTAATACAATCTACATTGCTGTTCATTTAATTATTTCGTTTCTTTAAAGAACCAACTATATCTTTATTAAAAAACTTTCTCCCATTTTTCCTTTTGAAACGCGTATCTGCAATGGAATATTCTTTTCTACTCTAGGGAGAAGGCCCGAAATTATTTGGGGAGGGGGCCAGTCGATTAGATCGATCCCAGTTCGCAACTGATAATTTATTTATCGACCTCAAATGGATGAAAATCGACCTCGGTGGAATTTGATCTCAGAACAAAAGACAGACGAAATACCGCTAAGCATTTCGACCAATGTGCTAACGTTTCCGCCAGCTCGCCGCCTTATCAGCAATGAAATATTCCAAAAGACTAAACTATAACCATCCTTCGTCCTAGTTTATGTTTCTGCATGAGATTATGATCGGAGCGAGTAAGACGGTGACTTGGCAGAACAGTTAACGCGTCTGACAAAATGCTTTGCTGTATTTCTTCTGATTCATTACATTTTGGGTTCCATTTCCACCACGTTCGATTTCACTTTTCATCCTTTCAGGGTGGATAAAATAAGTACCAGTTGAGTACGGGGTGGATGTAATCGACTTAACCACCTCCACTAACAATTACTGTCTTGGTACCAACATCTGCAGCATTAATGATACGGGTGAACAGGGCAAAGTTTGTGCATCGGAAGGAGCATTAAGTTGCGAGTGAAGCTGGTTTGCATTATTTATTCCGACCTTCTATATTCTGAGTTTAAATCCAGTGGAAATAGAAGAAGCTTTTCATCACAAACAGGCAGAATTCCCATTAGAGATCTCTGATAAAATCTCTTTATTTTATTAATCATCGATTAGGGATAAATTATATCCGTACTTTTAAGAAGAGGTATTCTTATACACTGATATCTTCAGACTTTTGACTTCATCATGCTTCTTACGGTCGCGATGTTTCACAATGTTTTAGCCATTGTCTCCTCCAGCTTTTATAACTTGTCACCACACTAAATGTAGGTATTATTTGAGGAAGGTTGCCTGCTATTTCTGAACAGCAGTGAATTAGCCGTTGGCTCATATTACAATCGGGTGGCCAATATTTCATAATGTAGTATTTCACAGCTTAATCAAAATGGATTAGTAGAATCCCCTACGCATCAGATTAAAAGACCCGTAGTAATTTTAAATCTGTCTTTACGTTCCGAGTTGAAATTCTGCCGATCCTCAGAGGTCGTCTTTGCATGTCATCCCATCGAGGAAGATAAAATAACCACCAGTTGAGCACTGGCGTTGATATAATCGACTTGCGTCCCGCGCCCACGAAATTACTGGACTTGTGCCAAAATTTGAAACCGGTGAGTTGGTAGAATCGATAGTGCATTGGACAAAACGTTTAGCGGCATTAAAAGTCGTTTCGGATACGCAGACTTTCTTTTCAAAGAAATACAGCGTTTCATATTACATCATCGATCGCAAATATTTTGGAGAAAGTCTGACAGTCAAAACGACTTTCATTTTATAACAAACGTTGGAATAGATCCTGTTTATTCTAAATTGTTGTTTCTATAGATGAACAATTAAGCCATGTTAATTAATAACCGTCATGTTAATTAGTTACTAATTATTATCAAATTAGTCACGCAAAATTATGTCACATACATTAGTGTTTTGAGTAATGTACATGCATATATATATATATATATATATATATGTTTATATATATGTACATGCATATATATATATATATATATGTTTATATATATGTACATGCATACATATATATATATATATAT
>NC_069007.1:860233-861907 GCF_001194135.2 Octopus bimaculoides
ATATATATATATATATATAATAGCACCTAGAAAGTATCCCTCCGAGAAATAAGTCCGACTAAGGTCGTTTATGGAAGACCAGCAGTCGCCCATGCATACCAGCCTCCCTTCACGTCACCGATCTCATCCAAGGGAAAGGTAAAGGGGCCGATACAGTTTGGCACCAGTCATGTTGCAACTCATTTCTGCAGCTGAGTTAACTAGAGCAATGTGAAATAAAGTGTCTTGCTCAAGAACACAACACACAGCCGGGTCTAGGGATCGAACTCACTATCTCATGATTGTGAGCCCGACACTAACCACTGAGCCATCATATACTAATGGAAGCCTCGCTCATATAGTTTGACGGTATTTTCCTACCGTAACCATGCTATCAACCAGCATCGTAGATATGTTTAAGTTGGCTCCGTGTGTCCCTACAATTATATTTGTTGTTTAGCACACGTTACCGTATGCTTAAATGCATTTCTGTCGCAAACATTCCTTCTAAATTAGATCTAACATACCTCAAACAGATTTCCACAAAGTGGGTCATGTGAAACTTCAGAGTTCAAGGAAATAAAAATTGGGTGTCTGAAAGATAAGGTTTTTAAATTAAATTCAGCATGAATTTAGTTTATAAATCAAAATGTAATTTACGATTTCGAAAACAATATTACGTATTTTTTTGTATTTTTTCGTAGGAATTCTCGTCGTAAAATAATTGTTCTTTCATTCAATAATAGCGGATGTTATCATTAAAATATATGTGTTTCGTGATAACATAGCAATAAAATTCGCGAACTGCTGACCTCAGCGATGCATCCGCTATTTTGTGGTTTTATTTTTTATTCTCCAAGACAAGTTTGTGTAAGATTCGTGTTTCGATGCTGCTATTTCTAGCTTGTGAAGTAGCCGCAGTGGGAGTATTTATTTCAGATGATATATATATATATATATATATATATATATATATATATATATATATATATATATATATATTGTTTCAGCAGTCTGTGTATTTTGTGAAATGATACTTCGAAGGATTCACAAAGCATTGTCATGTATTGGTTCAAAGAAAGATGGAATGGTTGATTGTTGTGAAGCATCCACTGATATCGTTTGATAAAACCGCCATATAAATTCATCTTTGATGTCATCGGAGCCAACGTTATACAGCTTGAAATGTTAATGTTACAACACAAATAGCTTTCCAAACTTACAACACACCACATCGCATCACCTCCTTTCTTTCAGGCTCTCTTTCTCTCCTTTCTATGTCTCTTTGGTTCTTTCTTTTTGTCTCTCGTTCTTTCTCTCTTTCAACCTTCTTTTCCTTTCCTTTAACTACAGATACCCACTCACCCACCTGCACACACATACACTCACACATACACATAGACACGCATACACAAACACACATAAGACAAACCAACTTTACACACATCAAAAGATCTTTCTCTTCCATCGTTTCTTCCCATCACAAATAAACACACATAAATCTATGCATGTTCTTATAGTCATTTAGCCACACTCACGCACATGCACATTTACATACACACAACTACATATATACACACATACATATATAGTGTATGTGTGCGTACACATATACACATATGTACACATATATTAATTCATATGTATGTATATATATGTATATATATATATATATATATATATATATATATATAT
>NC_069007.1:862423-866512 GCF_001194135.2 Octopus bimaculoides
AATATATTTAAAGTATAAAGCTTTGTATGAACTTTGTAGTGTTACATACTGATTATCACACATTCTCTGATAATAAGATGAAAACGTTAAAAACAGTGTATGAAAATACATATATGGAAAAATACACATACATATTCTTTGATAATCGAATAAAGTTGAGGAGGAACTGACCTGGCTTTTTTCTCTTGTGTGTGTGTATATATATATATATATATATATATATATATATATATATATATATGTAGCGGGGCACAGTAAAGTGTGAACGCAACAAAATATCGTACTCAGAGTATGGTTCCATACTCCATACTATTATCTACTGTAAGAAGGACGCGTGGCACCAACCTCGGGAGGGGTTAAAGTGCGGAATATGTCTGCGAGTTAAAAGTTAAGAGGATTAGCTATGAGTTGTATTGGTCAAGCTAATTCGTCACATCGTATTCTAGAAACTGCATTCGCAGTATTCGCCCCTACTGCTAATTAGGTTTCCCAGATAACGAAAACTAACAGGGGCCCACCTGCACATTTCAGAATATCACATGTTCTGCTTTGTTTTTATTATTTACTGCTCCGACACATGTACCACTTTCTCTGTTAATCTTCTTGTAATTACACTGGACCTCTTATGTGTCCATTGTCTGTACTGAGTAAACCACAGGGAATTTCTACGTAGACAAGGGTCTATATATTCAGGAGTGCCATCTACCCTAAGGGATTAGTGCCCTCTCCGTTTCCCTGCTATCTTGAAATTTGGTAGGAGGAAAGTTAAGGTTAAACATTTTCGTTCCAGATTTTGTTTCACTTGGAATTTTAATTCTAATTCTTAAACAGTTTCAGCAAAAAGAGCAACATCTTCAGGATAGAATAGCTACCGTGAGCCACCTGTCTCAAATTTCTCCGTTGTGCTCTGGTAGACTATGATAAAAAAGGGCGGATTGATAACCGAAAACTCTTGAACTCATACCTGCACACTAAACGCTTTACTCTACTCATTATTAAGTGTCACTTTGCTAGCAGCATCTTGAACATAGCCATTTATCTACTCCTAGCTTTTGCAGCGGTCACCAGATAAGGGATCAGGGCTCTGTCAAAGTTTTTCTGTTAGTCAACGAACGCTAAATATAATGGTTTTCATTTTGCTAAATATCCTCCCCCTCCTGCAACAATTGAGGAGATATGATATTTGAAGTGTACTTAGGTGTGTGAGATTATATAGTCATGTGTGCAGCGTGGATATGGGAAACAACGCTTCAGCGGAATGCATTTACACACACACAAACACACACATACACACAAACACACCAAACAGACGAACGTAAAAAACCAACAACGTTTGTCAAGCGATGGTGGGAAACAAGTACAGACACACAGTCACACACAGGCACATACAAATACACACCCACACACGCACTCACATACACATACAAGAACACACACACACACCACACGCATACATATGTACAACGGGCTATTTTCATTTTCGATCAACCAAATCCACCCACAAAACTTTGATCGGCCCAGGGCTGTAATAGAAAACACTTGATCAAGGTAATAGGCACCGGGGTTGAACTCGCCAACAAAAGCTGTACCTACTCACACACACACACACACACACACACACACTCATTGTCTGTATACGTATTGTTGCAGCTGTGTGCAATAATTCGCAAATCATTGAGCAACATGCGTTTAGTGCAAAGAGTCGTGATAGTTCAAATGTTATATTTATGTCCCTGATTACACCTCACACCCCTCCTTGAGTACGGTCTCTCCCTCCAACCATCCCTCCCTCCTTCCTTTATGATTGTCATTGATTCTTTACAATTATCGTCCACTCCTTGCTGTCGTCAACAGTTACTTACTGCGTCTCTTTCCTTACAGTTATTACTGTCTCCCTCCCCCACCCTCGCATTCCCATCGGTTTTATCTCTGTTGTGTGGGAGCTATTCTCTCAACTCGTTTACACCCCTCCTCAGTTTAATACTCGTCAACCCGGATCTTACAAACACTAAGCCTTTCACTCACTTCAAAATTGATATAAAAATTTGCTCTCTCTTCCAGCTGTCTCTCTGGCCTTTCACTCCGACCACAGATCGTTCACATTGTACACAGCCAATGCCATTCCAACCTGGAACTCCTTATTCGCCTCCTTCAAAATCCCCTTGGTGACAAGTCAATGCAATCAAACTGTCAAGGAAATAATACTTAATCAGGTCCTCTCTCAGTCTGTCTGTCACTCTGTCTGTCTGTGTTTCTGCTTAGGCTTATGTTTGGAAAGAAATTCCCTGCTTCCTACGAGAAGAAACTGAATCCAAGTCCCCATCTTCGAAACCAATAAAAAACCTACACACACACACACACACGAATTTCGATATGTACATATATATCCTATCTATCTGTGTGTGTATAGACAGACAGACAGACAGACAGACAGACAGACAGACAGACAGACAGACA
Source organism: Octopus bimaculoides (assembly GCF_001194135.2). Lineage (NCBI taxonomy): Eukaryota > Metazoa > Mollusca > Cephalopoda > Octopoda > Octopodidae > Octopus > Octopus bimaculoides. The sequence continues at coordinate 864,881 of NC_069007.1, forward strand.
GACAGACAGACAGACAGACAGATAGATAGATAGATAGATAGATAGATAGATAGATAGAGATAGATAGATAGATCGACAAACATATTTTAACTAACCCAAATTTCGTTTATGCCTTAACATTGCCTGGCGCTAACATTCCGTTTTATAGTGGTTAGGATTGCTGGCTTTCAACTAGGCGACCCGGGTTCGATTCACGGCATGGGAACTGTATGTATATGTGCAGGCGTGTGTTAAGAAGCTTGCCTCTCAACAACATGGTTCGGGGTTCAGTCCCACTGTGACACCTTGGGAAAATGCCTTCTAGTATTGCCTCAGACTGACCAAAACTTTGTGAGTGAATTTGGTCAACGGAAACTGGAAGAAACCCGTCGTATATACATATATGACAGCATTTAGTAATTGAAGTGATGGCCTACTTCTTTAAAGAAATGTGAATCACCACATAATCACCATGTGTTTGTGTCTGTGTGTGTGTGTGTGGGTGCTTGGAATAATACTGTTCATTCTATAGTCTTTTGTTTGCTGTTGTACTGCCGCGCACAACTCTTTAGAATTTCTGATTGGAGGACCTTTGTCAAAGAAGCTGTTTTCAAGATCGGACAAACCGTCGTGGTAAATTAGCATATGGCAAAACAAGATGAACTACTAAAGTGTGCGGGTATGCGTATATGCACGTTTAAATCTATATGTGCTCGTATGTTGTGTTTGTACCTGTGTCTGTGTGTCTATATGTTCTCGTATGTGAGTCTTTGTGTCTGTAACTGTACAGGTTCGAAGTGTGCTGCTGTGTGTGCGTGTTTGTATGTGTGCGAAGTGTATTTCTATGTGCTCCTATGTATATGTATATACAACGTGTTACTGTGTGCTCCACTGAATGATTTTGTGTGTGAACACGTGTGTCTGTGAGTTCGTATGTATGTGTGTGTGTGTGTGTGTGTCCATGTGAGTGTATGTCCATGTGTGTGTGTGTGTCCATGTGTGTACCTGTGTTTAGATGAGCAACATGTCGAGGGGCCCTGAGGCCGACCAAGTCTGTTTCTTTGGAAAAAACCGCGACACAGTTTTTTCTAAATAAATCCTTCTGATACTTATAATAAATATTTTGAGGGACATAACACAAGCGGCCTTACCATATCCTGTTGAAAAAGGGACTCCGGGATTTATACATACATCATACAGATCGAATGTGTTCTGATTTTCAGATTTTCATTGTAGCAAAATTATGTTTTCGTTATTATTCAGAAAAATAATGATGGTACACTTACCTGCAAAGAAAAAAATAGAAAATGGCAAAACGTTAGATGAGAAACAGACAAAGGATAAAACAAATATATTCATTAACTTCATAATTTCGCTAAATTACCCTCTTTCACGTTCTCTTCGCTTTCTTTTCACTCTCACTGTGTGTGTGTGTGTGTGTGTGTGTGTGTGTGTGTCTGTCTGTGTCTCTCCCCCACTCTCTGTCTCTCTCTCTCTCTCTCTCCCCTTTGCATGTCTGTCTTCTTTAAGCACGTTAATCTTGATTCAGCAATCCCTCGAATATCGCGGGTGTTACGTTCCCAAACTCCTACGATATGTAAAAATCCGCGAAGTAGAAACACTACTGTACTGTATATATATATATATATATAT
>NC_069007.1:866872-867793 GCF_001194135.2 Octopus bimaculoides
TAATACAGGGTATCAACAGATACCACCACGCTGAAAAAATACCAGTCAAATCCTGACTCTAAAACCACGATAAATGTCCACATGGGAGAGCATTATTATTTATGCAAAGCCAGAAATCCAGGATTTGGAATTATCTTATTATTTTTACTGGTTTATTTGGTCTTCGTCTTCGCTACTCGTGCCATGTGGACATTTATTGTGGTTTTAGAGTCAGGATTTGACTGCTATTTTTCAGCGTGGCGGTATCTCTTAGATACCCTGTATTATAATTTTAAATAATTATTACCTTTGATGGTTTTTATTCCCATGCTGACCACTTGATAAGATCAATATTTTAAATATCGATCTTATCCTTATTTATATAAATATATGGATAGGTAGTTAGATAGATAGATAAAGACAGAGAGAGATATATATAGTTGGATATAGACAGATATGCGAAGCGGATGTTGAAACGTTGCTGGCTTTCGGTTAAAGAAAATACAGAGAAATCAGCTGACTAGAATTTTATTCAACACATTCCTCTCTCTCGTTCACACACCTATCGCACGTGTCCTTTTATTGTTGCAGGATTTTGATGGATTTTAAGCGGAAAAAATCGATCCCAGGACTTATTTTTTAAGCCAAGTACTTATTCTCTAGGTGCCTTTTTCCGAACCGCTAACCCAGCACACCGCTAAATACAGACACAAGCGGTTATCAAGCAATGGAGGAGGGAGGGACAAACACAGACACAAAAGCACACACAGATAGATGCGCGCACACACACACACACACACATATATAGGATCTTTTTTAAAACGGGGGCCACATTTTTCATTAACGAAACACTTTTAAACTTGGAACACTGGTAGAATGTGTCATATAAAACATCTTTTTCTCTTAGTCTTCTTAAAAAAAAAAGAAATCCATAAATTATTC
>NC_069007.1:867885-877408 GCF_001194135.2 Octopus bimaculoides
CCTAACCCTAACTCTAGGGTTAGGGTTAGGCTTAGGGTTAAAGCAAATTTAAAATGAAAAAAAGCAAATAAAACGAAGAATCGTTTGTTTATGTAGTCGGCACTTAATGTATATCGGCTGAATGGACGTCAGTGATTGGTTGAAATTATCGAAATAAGACAATTTTTTACATGAAATAAATTCGAATACAAAAATATTTTTCTGTTCTATAACACAAAATAGATAAGTATACGAAGTTTGAAAGTCTTTCGGTACCAAAAACACTACGTAAAACATTAATGAAAAATGTGGCCCCCGTTTTAAAAAAGATCCCATATATATATTTACATATATATATATATGTAATAATATATATATGTATAGGTATATATATATATGTGTATATACATGTGTATGTATATATATGTATATGTATGCATATATATGTATACATACATGTATATGTATATACATATATATTTTGTAGTGAGGATAGTGAATTCGAAGTTTTGACCTTAGTCTTCATGGGATTGTGTTACAATGGCTAAACTGGCTGAAATTTCGAAATTAGTCTCCAGACTATCGATATTAAATTAGAACAAACATGAACTCTACAAAATATATTGAATTCTCCTTCGAGTTTAATGAAAATTTGTTTTTTTATTTGAACTCTAGATATATGTATATAAGCATTAATATATTACACATGTACACAAACCTACACACCCACTCTCGCATACACACACACACACACACACACACACACACACATAGATGAGAGAGAAAGAATGAGAGCAGGAAAGAAGAAACGAGTGAGAGAGAGAGTGACAAAGGTAAAAATCTGAGTGAGAGAAGAGAAATAAATAAAAGACGAATGAAAGAAAGAGATAGAGACAGATTGAGTGGGAGAGAGTGAGAGAGAGAGAGAGAGAGAGAGAGAAACAGAGTTGTATGTGAGTCTTACGGGTGTATGTGTGCGTTTAGTGAACACCTCATGTCCCACTTAAGCTGTGAAATGTTGATACCGTATTGTTGACATATGGCTTTTCTATCTGTGATCAGAAGTCTATACCTCACCGGAATGCACACAAACTGGTGTCTACCATTTCCACTAAACAGCATATAAATACATGACACCTATACACAAGTATGATATATATACGGTGTATATTACTGTTTATATGTGTGTGTGTAAGTATACACGTTTAAAAAATAAATGTACTGGAGTCGATATTTCGATAATATTTCATCAAGACAGCGCCTCACCATTGCCGCAGTCTAATGATTGAACGAAATGATGTCTGTCTGTCTATCTATCTATCTATCTATATGAATAAGATGGACTCAACAACAAAGAGTACCGAGAACATTCATTTGTAACCACAACAATTGTTTCCACGCAACGTAGTTCCTAGGTCCGCAGATATTTGCTTATGTAGCTGCTTCCCTGTATTCTGAAATCTTGTTCTGTTTCATCAGGTGATGTATAAATATTGTTTCTGTGTTCCGTAAATTCAAATAAATATATGGCGGCTATTTTACAAAATTGCCCGCTTTTTGCATGTTGACGCAAATGGGCAGTCGTCTAGAGAACTTAAGATTCGATTTACATTTCGTTTCATCGACCGTGGAAGAACGAAAAGTAAAGTTGACCATGGCCTGATCTGATCTCAGTAGATGAAGGCCACAAACGTTTTACTGATCTCAAAATTAGGTGCCATACCGCAAGATATGTGCGACGATATATTTCATTTTGTAAGTGATATGTGCCATGATGACGACGTATTTTGTCGTCTGCTGGTTCGAACAGCGTACCTTCCCCGGCCGACCCTACTGACTGTGACAGTCCACCATTTATTAATAGTGGACTAGCCCACTTCTCGCCTGGGGACGTCCGCTACAGAAGTAAATCCCTAGATATTGCTTCTACTTTATTCTATCCACCCCTGTATTATGAAAGATAAAATCGATCTCAGCGATTTTTGAACTGAAAATACAAAATACTAGAAAATATAATGCGAGGCATTTTGTCTGAAAGTGAATCTCACTTTTCCTAAACACCACCTTATTATGATTGTAATAAAAAAAATACGATTGTTTTTCTCAATTTGGCCATTATGGAGTTATTTCTCAACATTTCAACCAAGGAATTGACTTTGGAGTAAACAGACTTTCGAAAACCAGGCGACACCACAACCGCTAAAACAACCCATTTTAGTTTTAAGAATAGCAGCAGAATTTTCCTTTATGAAATAATGCATTATGTAAATATAGTGATTAGATAAACCGGAGTGAATCGGGACGGTTAATTTTTGTTCATTCTTTCAAAACCTCTAATTTTGGCAATTCACAATTTATCTCTTCCCCATTCTCATTTCTAGCAAAATATAAGAAAAACGTAGTCATAGATGCGAAGCATAGCAACCATAATCTCGTATATCTAGCCACACACACATACACACACACTACACACGCACACACATATATATTCATATATATATTTTATCATTATTAATAAATCATAGGGCAGCAAAAAAAATTTTAGAAATTTAATTTACTACCAGAGGTCTAGCGAGAAGAAAGAATTAGTCAATGGACTATATATTATTCAGTTAAAATACAGAGATGCCTATAAAAGGACATCTAACCCGCTAGAAAGAGCAGCAAAAAACTCTATACCACAAAAATTAGGGATAATGTGTGTGTGTGTGTGTGTGTGAATTTCTGAAGGTCCTCTTTCCACCTTAAAAAAAGACATTTTAAGAACAAATTCTGATATATTCGCAATCTACATGAACTGACGCGTATTTATAGAAAATTTCATTAAAAGATATTAATTGTTCTGCAAGTTATGAGGCAAAAAACCCTGGGTGCCACACGTATGTAAGAAGGTCATATGTGGCACGATAAATGATGCATATCTGACGCAAAAGAAACTCCAGCTGGGGCCAATGAAAGAGCACCACAGATGCATGATTGCCCTGACCACCATATGTACCAACCCTCGCTCGTTGTTTCTAATCTAGAGGCATACTTCGATTAGGGCTATTTACTGTAACCATACCTCTCAGAGTCACACATATGTTAACAAATTCTCTGGGGGATAACACCCACCCACTCCGCCATCACTTTCTATTTCCAGCGGAACTTAGAAATATCGATGAGAGCTTGACTGTTGATAGAATAAATATACCAGGAAGTTATTGAGTTTTTTTTAACAAAAATGTATTTATCTTGAGCAAGAAGAAATCTAATATTCCTGATACTCTCTCCACTTCATCTCTGTATCTCTCTCTTTCTCTCTGGCAACGCCCCACACATATAATATCAGCGACGGTAATCCTATCTATGCTTCAATTTCCTAACCACCAGCAAAGAGCAATGTAGGTACACGTACACACATGTCGAAACCGCACCTTCGCATTGTCATACTCAGACTAAAACTTATTCCGAGCGTCCTAGGAGCATTATAAGAAAAAAAAATGGCGGTTCAGAGGTCAATCAATGTTGGTTTTGCCAGGAACATAAGTAAACACAAGAGAGACATCTGAACAACATCTTCCAGATTGGTCTCTGTGTTGTTGTAGAGTTCTTATGGGGATACCTTACCAAAGAAACGTAAATAACTGGAAGAACAACGCAAAAATAAAAAATAAAAAGACAACTTAGCGACTTGCAAACAGACAGCCTCTCCTCCTCACAACTCATCACATCAACAATAACTACAACAACAAATATAACGACAACAAGAAAAGTGGTACAGTGGTGACAACAACAACAATAATGTAACGTGGAAAAGCAAAACGCTTTAGTGTATATTCGTGTGTTGGAAGGGATGCGTGATTATAGCTGCCATTATAAGAGGACTGTGCCTCCATACGCGTATATAAATATGTGTGTGTGTGTGCGTGTGCAAGTATGTATGTATATGTATGTAAATATGACATATATATATGTATATATACACACACACTCACACTCACTCATTTACTCTCTCTCTCTCTCACAAATATATATATATATGCGTTTCATATGTGTTCGTATATGAGTCTAATTCTACGCGCAAGTATATGTAGACTTGCAGGGTTGTATCTGTCCACATGTAGATGTGTATAGGAGCGTGTGTCACGTGATTATGCATCTGTATTTGAGTGTATTTATGAATGTGTTTCGGTGTACCTGTATGTATTATGTTTATCTAGGTGTGTGTTTATTGGTGTTTATGTATATGTGTTTGTGGGCATGTGTAAGTGTGATTCTATATCTGTGTTAATATATATATATATATATATATATATATATGTGTGTGTGTGTTAATATATATATATATATGTGTGTGTGCGTGTGTGTGTGTGTGTATGCTTGCAAGAACGTGTTTGTGTTTATGTGTGTGTGGGTATGATTATGTATGCGTGTGCATGTATGTGAGTGCAGTGAACGAAGTGCCAACAATATATTAAAAACAAATAACAACATAAAAAGACAAATGAACATATAAGAGCAAAAACAAAAAAAGAAGCACAAAAACATGAATGAACAAACAAACAGAAACATCACAAAATTCTCTTGAAATTACATTTGCCAAATATCGTGTATTCACGTCACGATGCGATTTCCCGCCGGAACGAAACGGTGGTAATTCGAAATTCTGCTGCTGACAGATCCTATCAAACACACACACACACACACACACACACACACACACACACAATAGACATGGTGTAAATTTATTGAACATAACATACTCTATTTACTTTCATTTTTTTGTTTGTTCTGATCTGTCTTATTATCAAAGTTAACATTCATTTTTAGTCTCTTGAAACAACAACTGTTTTGACACGGATATCTTTTGTTGCAGTTGAACCCCAAGTCAACGCTTGCTAACTCTATCTGTGATCAGCAACGCTCTAGCGATGACTCCACCGCCTTTTATTGAACCATGATGCGTCTGTCTATGTGATAGCTCCGTCATCGGCGCTCCACAATGTACACTCACCACTGCCACCAGCTGAAGTTCTTTCTACTCGTGAATTCCACGCTTAAGTGGTTGATTATCCAGCATTTTGCATGGTTCAGTAATCGGACTGCGGCCATGCCGGAGCACCGCCTTGAAGATCTTTTAGTCGAACGAATCGACCCCTGTACTTCCTTTATTTGAAGCTTTATTCTAAATTATTCCACCGATCCCTTTTACCGAAAAGCTACTTACGGGGGCGCCCCCCCCCCCAAAAAAAAATAACACTGGTGTTGCGGGATAAACATAAACAGACACACACAGATACACGCACAAACACATACACACATATACATACACATATCTATATATGTACAGACACAGACAGGCACACTCACGCACACACGTACACACACATGCACAATCACACACACATATATATATTATATACGACGGTCTTCTTTCCGTTTTCGTCTGCCAAATTCATTCACAATCTTTTGGTCGGACCGAAGCTATAGTAGAAACACTTGCCCAAGGCGTCACGCACTGGGACTGAAGCTGGAACCATGTGGTTGGGAAGCGTTCTCCTTACCACACGGCCACAACAACCTCTCAGGTCGAATCAATGTGATACAATATCCCGAAGTCCAGAGAGAGAGAGGGACAGTGACACAGAAAGGGAATGTGATGAATCGAGAGAGAAAGAGACAAAGAAGGAGAGTGGTGTCGAGAGGGCGAGAGAGGAAAACGGACCGTAGAGTCAACTGGTATTTTATCGACCGCAAAACGACTGAAAGACAAAATTGATCTTGTCAGTACTTGAACTCGGGGCGCTGGGAACCTAACCGTATACCACAATATATTCTGCCCAACACCCTCGTTATTCTACCGACTCACCACCCTCGCAGACCCAGTTCTATGCTTCCACACGGCCTCTTCATTGTGTCAGTGTATTTATGATACCAGGGTGAGTGTTGAGGGAAAATTGGTTGCTATTACTAGCAAGTACATCGAACAGGTAAAGGCTTGGAAAGAATACATTGTCGTCATAGTTAAGACCCAGGTGAACCTTGACTTAACAGAGTTCTTATCAAAAGCTCTCCAACCGTGGCTAAATAGTCCCTTTTTCCTTCAGAGGATATGCAGTGTTATTTGAGTGAGATTTGACTCTTATTTCCTGCAGATCAACAAACCTTATATGGACGCCTTCATTGTGTATGTCCTGGTGGTGTTATTGATGTTGTTTAGCCACTGGTCAACCCTGATCCATCAGGGTTGACTTTAATCAAATCTATTACCACCATGATCACCTCGTCTTTTACTCAAAACACAGTCTTGTGCAACACACTTCATTAAAGAGTGAGGTTTTCACTTTCAGTACTGCTAATTGATAGAGACGCCACTGCTATTTCTAGCAGCTCCAACAGTCAAGTAAAATGTTCTTCCTTGAGGTGATGTTGCTTTTAATGAGGAAGATATTGGTTGTAATTAGCCCCAGGTCAAATGTATTCATCAGAGATTTAATCTAATCTTCCAGCAACAAGCAACCAGTGTTTATTCATTTGCTGGCATTGTGTATCGAGAAATTTTTTTTTATATGAATATGTCCTTAGTTTTTGAAGACGATAATAAATAATTTGAGGAAATTTCGCTATCTTTTCTGGCAGGCCACGAGGCCATTAAAAAGCTCATTCTTTAAACTAACTGACAGTGTGATGGAAGATATTTAACACCTATGTTAATTAAAAAAAAAACGAAAACAAGAAGCAACAACAGGTTTCCGCCACTTTCCACTCGCACATCACGTTAGAATGATTGGGCGAATAAAAAATGTCAAAACGAATTTGTTGCTGGAAAGAAGAAAATAAGTAATTAGCTCGTTAATTAGTGCTGACCCACTAAAAAGTTCATCGAAGACTTAATTGCTGTTCTTTCTTACTGCTCACAGCTGTAACTACGACTACAACTGCTCTTAAATACTTTGTCTATTATAAATTTATGTTTGAACATTTATAATTGGAAGATGTTGTGCATGTTTCTACATGAATGGCTATTTCTATTATGAATTTACTGTATTTATGTTATTTTCATTGTTATTTAATTACGCGGCGACCTGGCAGAATCTTTAGCGCGTCGAGTGAAATGCTTAGCGGCACTGCATCCATTTTTACGTTCCGAGTCCGGACTCAGAAAACCGCCGCGGTCAACTTTGGCTTTCCTCATTTCGGGATGGATAGTTAGTGCGTGCGTGCGTGCGTGCGTGCGTGCGTGCGTGCGTGCGTGCGTGCGTGCGTGCGTGCGTGCGTGCGTGTGTGTGTGTGCGTGTGTGTGTGTGAATAGATGGTTGTATATGCATCTATCTATCTAGTTGAGGCTTATAGAAAAAAGATCTCCGTAAGCTCACTGCATTCTTTGTAACCATTTGAAATTTACTCTCCTGATAAAATTAATGATCATCAGAAGAATTACAACGGAATAGCTCATACTAAGCATTCATTGATGATTATTACTTCTTGATGAGGTTAGCCGCAAGCTGGAACATACCTGAGAGCTATAAAGGTGATTAATCCTATATACTCACCTCTATCCTCTTATACCTAAGAGCTATTACGGTAATTTATGCTACATACACACCTTATAAACACAGACACACATAGACACACACACACACATACTTACATATATACCTATCTATATGCATAGGAGAGTGTAAATACAATGAGAAATACAATATAAACGACTCAAGACGAACAAAGTTTAACAAATATATTAACTTGATGGTTTAAAAGGAAGAGAAAGTTTTAACAAACACACAAACACACATACATAATTTTCCAATTTATCTTCACCATAAAAATTTACCTAAGTGATTCCTCGAAACCTTTTATGCTCTTGCTGGCAGAAAACACTTCTGTGCCCTTCTAAGCAGAAAGCACTGACATCGATGTGATCCTTCTTACACTTTCCCATGGAATTTATACCTACTCTATGTGGGTGTATATAGTTTATAGTCACTTATACTATGTAACTTATAACATATATAAACTAACGTGGAGGTTCAGTGAACCAGTGGTTAGGGCAACGGAATCGCGGTTTCGATTCTCAGAGTGTTTATTGAGCGAAAAAACCTAAAGTTCCACGTGGCTCCGGCTGTGTGTGGTGGCAAACCCTCCTGTATTCTTCCACCACTACTTTCTCTTACACTTTCTTTCTATTTCTATTGTACCTGTATTTCAAAGGGCCAGCCTTGTCGCAGTGTGTGTCACGCTGAATCTCCCTGAGAACTACGTTGAGGGTACACGTGTCTGTGGAGTGCTCAGCCACTTGCACGTTAATTTCATGAGCAGGCAGTTCCGTTGATCGGATCAACTGGAACACTCGTCATCGTAAACGACGGAGTGCCACGATATAAACTAATAGTCAGATCAGTTTAATTTTTATAGCCGTATGGGCTATTTGTTCCGTGATATTATTGCTGACTAAATACACGGTACAGAGAGCTAAGCTTCAACAGATCCTGTATCATATGTATAAAAGAGAATTTGTCAATGTTTGATTGCTATTATTATTGTTAATTAGATAGAGGATACTGAAAATTGAGCATCGAGAGAAGTTGCATCAGACGCATGAAAGACAATTTGATTAATCGCTGTTTGATAACACTATTGATGATTAGATATACGATATGGAAAGCTGAGCATCAGGAGATGTTCCATTAGTCATATAAAAGACAATTTTATTAAGCATTGTTTCCTTGAAGACAGTTTTCTGTCGAATCTCAGAAAATGGCAAACCAAAATACCTGCAGGACGTTTACTGAGTTTAATTAGATACGGAAGAAGAAAGGAAACCTTTTGACTTGTAATCTCTTAGAGTGAACTATTTTTTTTTTTCGTTTTTTTAATGAATGGGAAGAAAATCTTTTTAATTTTATAACACAGCAACAAAAATACAATGGAGTGCGCCGACGCAGTTGCTTCCTTAGAAACTCAAGCGAAGTTCTTCAGATAATGCATATGTACATACGTATAAGGCTGTACATATGTATATACGTATTGTGTCAGCAATTTCGTATATATATATGCATATACACATATAGATGTGCATATACATATATATACAAACATACATACATATTTAGACACGTTTACACCTACACAGAGCACACACGCATACATGCAGACGCATACGCACTCTCACAAATTAAACAGTGAATTCATTCAGAAATTCAGAAAGAATTGTATTGCACAGGTTACGATAAAATTACGGCAGAACAGAATGGATGACATCAGGTGAATGCTGCAACAGATTAAATATATATATCCACACATATATTGTAGAGAGTATGTGAATGTTTGCTGGTATTTCAGTGATTTAATTTGTATTTTTTTCCCCTATTCTTTGCCTCCGTGTTTTGAACAAATAATAGTTTCTTATCTTAAAAAGAGAGTAAAGCTTCACTTTACAAAGTGACACACGCGATATTTTATAAAAGTCTTTTACATTTATATAGTTTCATGTACAAATTTTAATTACTTCGAATCCCTATTCCGGTATTTAAGCTGATTATCTAGCCAAGATCGGAAGAGC
>NC_069007.1:878363-884664 GCF_001194135.2 Octopus bimaculoides
ATATATATATATATATATATATATATATATATATACACATACATATATATATTTTATATATATATATGTATTTATATATACCTACACACACACGCTCACATTTTGCATATTTCGTTTGTTGGAATATTAAATTCATAGATACACTAGCTGTCACGAAACTTACTATCGTAAGCAGGTGAAGCCATTTAGCATTAGCCATTAATATCCGTGGGATTACAATAAGTGACTTCATGAATAATTAAGGAAAATGCTCAGTCACTGACTTGTAGCATGTACAGCTTCTATTTCCTTCTCTGTTCACGAACATGTCATACATATAGATGTAATATTTACATGTATCGTAACATACAGTGTTAACTAAAATCTGTAAATGTATTCCATAGGCAATGAAACAAAATATGTGAATATTTTAGTGATTATTGAAAGATCCATTTATTTTTCTTATGTATGTACCCGCACACTTGTAGACGTACTTATGTGTGTACGTATAACTTGTGTTTATGTATGTAGGTTGTTAAATATGTATGTTTGTATGTGTGTGTGCATGTCTCTGTCTAGGTAGGTATGTAGGTTAGTAGACAAATAGGTATGTATTTATGCAGGTAGGAAGTCAGGTTGGCACGTATATAGGTAAATAGGTACGTTGGAAGGTAGGTAAGTAATTAGGAAGAAGTGTAGGTAGTTAGATTGGTAGCTATGTATATATTTTCAGTTTTATTTCAAGATTTCGTGTCAATAGACCAAGAGTCGGTCTCTAAAAAAGATTCAAGGCTTCTTCATTGGAAATGCAACAACATCAACAAGGTATTTTTCTATATATATGTGCACATTTGTATGTTCTGTCTTATGTATGTATTCTCATGCATAAAGCTGCATGTCTAGACATGTTCTGCGTTTAGGTATGCATGCATTTATGTACGTAGGTATGGATACATGTTATTATACAGTTTAATTTCAACATTTCTTTACGAGAGAGAGAGAGAGAGAGAGAGAGAGAGAGAGAGAGAGAGAGAAACAGAGATGGTTTCTAACCTAGATCCAAGCCTCCTTCATTGGAATTTCTTCCAATGTACGTATGGATGGATGGATGGATGGATGTGTGTACGTTTACGTTATCATTCTTCCAGAACAATGAATCCGTAAATTTGTACGTTTCATTTGAAACATCGATATACAAATATGTATGTTTGAGTCTATATACAAATTGTATGTACGTGCACTGCAAAGGCTAAACTTGTTAAATACATTTTAAATATTTCTGTAAACAAGATGAAGAATACGGAGAGAGAGAAACATCATGAATAGAAAGAAAATTAAGAATTATTTGAGTTGAGATATCTTATTTCGACTTACATCTTATCGATTTTATGGCGAAGCCCAGTTGCGTAAAACACGAAGTAATAATTTGTGAAGTTTCTTAGATTCAAATATTAAATATATTTGCTTATGTGTTTGTGTGTGTGTGTGAGAGAAAGAGAGAGAAGAGGGAGAGGGGGAGAGAGAGAAGAGGGAGAGGGGGAGAGAGAGAGAGAGAGAGAGAGAAAAAGAGAGAGTAGGTAAGTAGAGAAATAGGTATGTATTTATGTAGGTTGGTAGGAAGGTAGGCTGGCAGGTAGATAGGTAAGAATATACATATACATACATATATATGTGTGTGCGTGTGTGTGTATGAAGCTGGTACTCCGTCGGTTACAATGATGAAGATTCCTGTCGATCTGATCACTGGAAGAGCTTGCACGTGAAATTAACATGCAAGTGGATGAGTACTCCACAGATATGGATACACTTAACGTAGTTCTTAGGGAGAATCAGTGTAACAGAGAACGTGACCAGTTCGGACCTTTGTGTCAACTGAGTGAACTTGAGCAACGTGAAATAAAGTGTCTTGCTCAAGGACAAAACACGTTCCGGGAATTGAACTCACGACCGAATACTCGAGGTTATATTAATAGAAACTTCCCCAATGTAGCGCATAATAAGGATCGAACTCAGGGACCATGCCTATTCCTATTTTCGAAATCCAGATTACAGCTGGCATATTTCGATCACAAATCTGTTTGATCAGAGATAACCTAAAGTTAAACAACTTCAATGGAAGCGTTGACCACGACTACAACCATACCTTAATGCTGACCATTACGCTCGGTAACAACGACAACAACAAAAATAGCAGCAACGAAAGTTGTAACAACGATCGAAACAACAACAATATCCACAACAATGACAATAAAAATAAGAACGACAGCAACAAAAGATATTGAATAAAACACAAACGGTAGAGATTCAAGTTTAGCAATATTTATGAACAAATAACTCTATAAAAAAAAAGAAACGTTTCTGATGAGTCAACCAGGGTGGCCTAACGAGACTAAAACGGATCTTGGCAATCTTTGCTAGAATTGCTAGACACAGTCATTAATCACCGGCGAATTAACAAGATAGAATTTTAAAAAAAACATAAATGACCTTGCATAATGTAATTTTAAAATAATCCCACATCATAGGTCAATAGGATTATCCTGAACAAATTAACGACATAGTCTAATGATTAAGGCTATTGTTTCGCGACCATGATGTACCGGGATCGATCCTATTCCACGGTAGCTTGGGGAAATGCCTTTCTTTCTTTCTTTTTTTTTTTGATAACGTCGGAATGTAAATGAAACTCGGTAGACAGTAGGTGTGTAATAGTCTATTGGATTGATTGTATTTGTGTAATTCAATGTTCCAGCCTTGCCAAATATACTGTTCAGCTGATCCTGAGAATTACGTTAATGTTACGCTTATCTTCTGTATATTCAGTCACTTACAAACTCGGCCCGAAATTTTTGGGGAAGGGGCCAGTCGATTAGATTGACCCCAGTACGCAACCGGTACATAATTTATCGACTCCGAAAGGATAAAAGGCAAAGTCAATCTCGGCGGAATTTGAACTCAGAACGTAAAGACAGACGAAATGCCACTCAGCATTTGGCCCAGCGTGCTAACGTTTCTGCTGGATCGCCGCCTTTGCAGATGCATTTATTGAAGTGGAGCTAATCAACAACAGCAACAATAAAACAGAATCCATCCTCAAGCAAACGTTTGTTATTTAATTTATTTGACCAAACAACAAAATCGAACTGTGAAAATCAATGCACACTGTGCGGATATGACCGCAGGATCTGGAGAGACGTAACTTAATACCTCACAGTATTTGGTATCACAGCATTGGCCATTCCAGCCAAATAGATGCACTACCGCCATATTTAGATACATTGAACTATTTCAAGAATGTTCACTGCTAACAATTCTTTAATTGTTTTTGGCATCCAAACGCTGAGATTTAAAAAAAAAAATTCATGTTTTACTTTGTCACTTTTCACCTCATACCTTCACTCTTCTTACCTCTCTATCTCTCTCCGTCTTTCTCTGTCTCTGTCTCTCTCTCCCTCTCTCCCAGCAAATATATGTAATTAAGTATACATGCATGCATACACACACACACACAGACACACACATATATATATTATATATATACATATATAAACGTGTATATATTTACATACGTACATACACACACACACACATATATATATATATCCGTCTCCTGTTCTATCACTGTTATACTCATTCTCTTTCTTTCAGAGTTAGTTCTCTCTCCTTTCTCTTTCTCTCCCCCTCAGTCTTTCTCACCCCTCCACTTTTTCTCTCTCTTTCTCTCTTCCTCTCTAACTCTCTCTCTCTCTCTTCCTCTTCTTATATTGCATACCATTCCAAATTCTCTTTGATTTACGCAGCGTGTCACATGTCAAAACTTATTAAGGTGCATAATAACAACGACAACAGCAACAACAATAAAACAAAATAAACACCAACAACAATAACAATAACAATAATATGCATAACAATATTAATGAGGAAAATAATGAGATGCAAAAAATGTCGCAATCAAAGAAAACCGATGCAGTTTAAAGAAGAAGTGAACGTAAACATATGATGGTCCTGTAATTTAGTCAGCTATTTCGTAGTCGCCATTTTAGCGTTACATGTTCGTTTCTTTTTTCTCGTCGCTGATTCTGCCAAAAATTATAACAGAAACCATGTCAAATATTGCCACAAGACTACATCGACAACAACGACAGCAAATCATTACTTAGAACATGAACATCACCATCGCCACTTCAGCCACAATCCCAAGGATACTTGCCGAAGGCACCTCGTGGTGGGACGTCAAACGAAATGACGGGCTTGCAAAGCATCTAGTTGTAATAACCGCGAAGATATGCCCGAAGAAATAAGAAACTATTCCACTGGGCTATCTCTAATGAACTTGGGGACATTTCTTACAAATGCTTTAAAAAATATTTGAATTTCGCAGTAGTTCCCCTCTTATTTCATAAGAAAATTGTTAGCGCAAATAATATTTCGTCCACCTTGTGGTTGTAATATAAATTAACTCTAAGGCAAAATCGTAAGCACGCCGGGCGAAATGCTTAGCGGTATTTCGTCTGTCTTTACGTTCTGAGTTTAAATTCCACCGAGGACGACTGTGTCTTTCATCATTTCGGGGTCGATAAATTAAGTACCGGTTGCGTACTGGGGACGATCTAATCGACTGGGCCCCTCCCCCAAAATTTCGGGCCTTGTGCCTAGAGTAGAAAAAATATAAATTAACCGTAGGGCCGCGAGCTGGCAGAATCGTTAGCACGGTGGGGAAATGCGTAACAGTATTTCGTCTGCCGTTACGTTCTGAGTTCAAATTCCGCTGAGGTTCACTTTGCCTTTCATACTTTCGGGGTCGCTAGTTTGGCTGAGGTCTCCGCTCTCCGAATGCTTTTCTAATTTACTATTTTTTTTATCGAGAAACAAAAGCGATTTTGCGATGAAACGTGTGTGTGATAAACCCCAGCACATGATCTTGTAAATGAGCAATGCGTAGACTCTTTGCAGTTGAGAAAATCATTGATTTTTACTTATTTTTCGGACCAAGAGTTTGAACTTATGCAGGCAATGAATGTGACTTGGACAATCAAACTGGTCAAAGTGATGAGGAAAGTAGCGATTAAGGTGAACAAATACAATAGTTGAGAGATAGGTCTGTTATTGATATTGTCCTGAATTATTTTGCGATTCTGTCCTTTAGTTTTCTAGCACTTGATACTCGTTTGCTATTTATGCAAATTTTTACTTTTGCTCACTAGCCCCGGTAGAAAGTAAAGTTAGATAAAAGGGCCCTGGCCTGAGAGGGTTAACCATAAACTTTATCTCGGCATTTAACTACACGGAAATCTACCACGGCACACTTGTGCCGAGTGGACGCAGAAGTAAGGCGTAGGTCAACACAATGACTATTCAATGCTTTAGACATTGTGTAAATCCCATCTTTTAGGGAGATTAAGTGAAGACCAGTATGGTACCAGGCAAAGTGTCCATATTGCTTACATTCAGATCAACCTCAATTAAGTAGACGTATATTGCTCGTAAATATTTTTAGCACAAAGCCAGCAATTTTGGGAAGTGATCAAGTCGAATACATCGACCCCAAGGCTCAACTGGTGCTTACTTTATCGATTCCGAGAGGATGAAAGACAAAGTCAACCTCGGCGGAATTTGAACTCAGAACGTAAAAAACGGACGAAATGCCGCTAAGCGTTTTATTCGGCATGCTATCGATTCTGCCATCTTGCAGCCTTAATGTGGTTGTATATTGGAATGCAGTGCAATCGGCCAGCGTATTTAGGGAAGTGTAAGGATCCACATCCAATGAGATATCGTAAAATGTGCGATTTTAGGGAGACTTGGCTGCTGTTTCTAACAAAATATTGTGAGTCTTTCATTGGCTTGATGCTGTTTTTTTTTCTTTTTCACTGTCTGTGGGGGGGGGGGATATTTCAATGTGAGGCTGGCATCTGGTGATAATGATGTTCATGGAGGTGAGAGTGAGGGTGTTTGCTGCTGTTGACGACGATGATGATGACCATCGGGATTGTGATAATGGCGGCGATGATGGTGATGACAAGGGTAGTGGAGTTGGTGAGGGGTTTAGTAGCGTGTCACTTCAAAGTGATCTTGCTGATGATGGTAGTCGCGGTGACGTCAATAAGTGTAGAAGTAGTAGTAGTAGTAGTAGTAGTGAAGGCAGCATCAGCAGCAGCACTTAATATAAGAATTAATGCTGTGATGATGCTAGACAAAGTGGTGGTGATGCTGGTCGAATATGAATAGTAGTAGAGGTTGTGGTGGTGGTGGTATTAGTAGTGGTAGTAGTGAATTTAGTGGTTTGAGATGTAGTGGTTGAGGTCATGGTAGCAGTGTCTGA
>NC_069007.1:884674-887633 GCF_001194135.2 Octopus bimaculoides
GACGAGGGGTGGTGGTGCGGGGTGGTGGTGGTGGTGGTGCGGGGTGGTGGTGGTGGTGGTGCGGGGTGGCGGTCGTGGTGTCGGCGGTGGTCTTAGATCAGCGTTGTTCAAAGAATGAAGACATGAGACGAGAGAATGGAACCTAATGATGTAACTTAGCTGAGTAAGAGAGTGAAAGAGAGGGAGGAGAGAGAGATAGAGAGAGAGACAGAGACAGACAGAGAAGGGAGAAGAGAGAGGGAGGAGGAGCGAGAGGAAGGATAGATAGAGTACAGCGTCAGTTGGAGGCAGAATTGACTAATTAGATGTTGTATCACATGAAAGTATCACACACATGCACACACACACACATATATACACACACACACACATATATATATATATATATAAGTGCGTGTGTACATACATAAATACATACATATGCACATTCATATATATATATATATATATATATACATGCACACATAAACCTATCTATCAGTCTATCTATCCATAAATCACTGAATCTATTAATCTGTGCGTCTGAATGCCTGTGTATATATATGTGTGGATGTATATATATATATATATATATATATATATATATATATATAAATCTTCAATCTCTGAGCGTATATAATTATTTATATGCATATAAATACATGTATACATATTTATATATGCATATACTGGTATGCACACACACACACACACACACACACACACACACACACACACAAAGCCGTATGTGAATGAATCTGGCAACGAGATTTCCTTGTTTCATGCTAATCTCATCTTTTATTCTTTTTATGTGGTTCTGTCTTCTGGCATTGAGTACTCACTCAGACAGACGAGAAAGAAATAGGGTAATTTGCAGGAATTGAAGATTTGCGAATCACGAAGTAAGATAATGTGATGCCTTTTTCTCCAAGTAAAGGTTACGCGGCTCTGAAGGAAATTTGTAAGAAAGATTTCTATCACTGGTACCAAGTCAGTTATACGAGGGCAATGGCACCATCTTGATAAATTTTTTTTTTTCTTCGTTAGAATACTCGTATATTCACTGATTTGAAGTTTTTGCAGCAACTTCAGAGGAGGGGGCCAAGTCAACTGTGCGAAAGAATGAAAGGTGAAGTCGACCTCGTTGGAATTTGATCAGAGAACGTAAAAAAGGGTGAAAAAGCGATAAGCATTTGGTCCAGCCCTGCTAACAATTATTCTCGACCTCTTGATATATTCATTGTCGACCGCCAGAGGAAGAACGGTAAAGTTAAACAAAATTTGAAATAAAATCGAAACAGATCATACATATTTAATTATGTTAGTGTTTGTCCGCTAGGACCGCATAACAACCGGTGTTGATGTGTTTACGTTCGTGTAACTTAGTGGTTCGATTCAAGGAAGCGCTAGAATAACTACGAGGCTTAAGAAATATATAAATCTAAAATTTTTAAGGCGGTGCCCCAATATGGACGCGGTCTAAGGACTGAAACAAATAAAAGAGAAATGCGAAGCGTAAATCAGCATTCTTATTGCGTTGGTATAGAGGAAACTAAACTAAATTATTCTGATATGTGTCACAGTTTACCCAAGAGTCATCAGATCAGGAGTACCCTAAACTATTTCGAAAACAACAAGCCCCTCATTTAATTCTGCCACTGGCAAACACAGCATATGTAATTTATGGTAGCGATTTATAGCTAAATTCTCGTTTGTGCTTGATTTAAATAGTAACTTTATATAAGTATTAGCCATTGATTGATCCGTTTGAACACTTCTCTTCGAAACTGACTGAGATCCACTTATTTACAGGTAAGATCTAGTTGTATCTGATTTAAGAAGTAACTTTCGCCGAATATTCTTTATTGATTGATCAGTTCGAAGAGTGCTCGTCGAAACCGACAAAGATCCACTTCCAACCAGGAATGATGAGATATATTTAGATACACGTTGAAAAGGAATAATAGAGTTTGTGGCTTAATACGTCACAATATATTTTGAAGATTGTTTCTCTGCTAATAATTAGTTATTAAGGATAGGAAACTGTCAAAAATGAACTCCCTTTGCTCATGATGGAATAACAGGGGGAGGTTGGGGGGTCACTTAGTGAAAGATGGTGAAATATTAATGATAATACGTGTGTGTGAGTGTATGTGTGTCTGTGGAGTGCGGAAGGGACTGAGAGAGAGAGAGAGAGAGAGAGAGAGAGAGAGAAAGAGAGAGAGAGAGAGAGAGAGAGAGAGACAGACAGACAGACAGACAGACAGACAGAGAGACTGAGAGAGAGAGGGAGACTGACAGAGAGAGAGACAGGGAGAGAGGGACTGATAGAGGAAGAGAGAGAGAGAGGAAGAGGGAGAGAGAGAGAGAGAGGAAGAGGGAGAGAGAGAGAGAGAGAGGAAGAGGGAGAGAGAGAGAGAGAGGAAGAGGGAGAGAGAGAGAGAGAGAGAGAAGACGGTGGTCAATTATGGTAGAGTTCTGTTGCTGGCTCAGATGGTGTTCAGTAGCGTGATCAGATATCTATATATTTGTATTGTGCTCCAGTTCACACCTGTAAAGATGTCTAAGCGAAAACCCTGTGGGGATTGAAAGCGTTCGGACGAAGGATACGGGGTGGCGAGGAGGGTGAGAAAACTGTGTGGACGAGAGGCAGAGATTGCCAGAGGAACGTATATACTATGAGGCATAAGTGGTGAAAAACGTACCACGCACACACTTCGACACATATACAAACACCTACATATACACACACACACAAGTATGTGTAAGCGTGTGCTTGAGGTTATACACACACACACACATACAACACACCTGCGCACACATATATGCATGTATATTCACACAGCTATATATGCATGCCTATTTAATGTATATACGAGAATATACATATAGATATATTCAAATTGGATGCATGTATACATCAAAGATTATTGTATATATATATATATATATATATATATATATATATATATATATATAT
>NC_069007.1:887721-898638 GCF_001194135.2 Octopus bimaculoides
TATATATGTATCTATATATATATATATATAGTTACATGTGTGTCTTTGTGTGTCCGTGTGTAGGTGTGTGGATATGTATGCGTGTGGGTGTATGTCTGTGTGTGCTTACAAAATCAAAATTAGTGATGCAAATCCTTACTATTCAATGTGGAGTGTATTTATGTCACATATTTGAATTCGGCGTTGAACCGTCTGAGAGTTATCATGTAGATTTACACGGTTGCGATTACCAAACAAATTACCTTACTTACATATATACATTCATGCATTACATATGTACCTTATATATACATGATTACATACATACATATCTCCATGCTTGCACACATTCATGCATAAATAAATACAGACATGCATACATGAATATACGCATCTGTCCATGTAAATGCACGTAGCTGTGTCTATATACATAAACTATTAAATTAGTTCAATTATGCTTGTGGCATATTTGACCTGTAATAAACAATTTTCCCTACGGTTTGCCGTGGAGTAAATTCTCGCTTCATTGTTAAAACATTAACATTCATATCAGGACCCCTATTAGTAAGCCTACGGCTGCTTTTCTAGCTCTGTTGCTATCATCAGCTGCAAGTACAACAAGGGAGACGATCTTGAGATGAATTTGGAATTAAATATTCTCAACTGGTCTTCAGAGGAAGTTATAGCTGTTGTTAAAGTCTCCTGAAAGCTTTGCAGAAATCGAGATTACATCCGTGCTGGAACCGTCCCAAGAGCATTAAGAAGGCCGTCAACACACCCCAGGATTGGTATCTTATAGACTCACACCACCGCCACCACCAATAAGTCGAAGACGTTAAGTGTTGGGAAGTGTTCGGCACCTCCTCATTGTACCAAATATCATTCTCGACAACTCAAAAGAGTTTACGTGTGGTCCTTCGACCTTCCAAAAATAACCACCCAAATCCTACCCCCCCCCTATCATAGTACATCCTGCCATCATATAGAAGGAAATATTGAATTATATGGCCCAAGATATTAAAAAATATAAACGCTTAGGCGTACACGTGGTTGTGAGCTATGACGTTTGTTTCCCGATCTCGTGGTTTGCAAGTTCAGTTCCACAGCGTGGCACATTAAGCAAATTCCGTCTACTATAGTCGCGGGACAATCAAAGCCTTGTGAGTGGATTTGGTTGACGTGAACTGAATGAAGATCGTCGTGTGTGTGTGTGTGTGTGTGTGTGTGTGTGTGTGTGTGTGTTTGTGCGTGCATGTGTCTTTGCGTCCGTGTTTACCCGCACCGCCACTTGACAACCGGTGTTTGTGTGTTTACGACCTCATAACTTTATGGTTCAGCAAAAGAGACTGATAGAATAATTACCAGGCTTAGAAAATGCACTGATGTCCATTCGTTCGACTAAAATTCCTCAAGTTGCTGCCCCAGCATGGCCGCAGTTTAATGACTGAAATTGCTATAATCATCAGTCAGTACAATCAGGAAATACGTCTTAGAAATAGCAGCCAAATTATAACCTAAGATCTTACAACAGGAAAGATATGTTAAATATTGCAATCGTCGATGCATTAATAGACTGGCTGGTCACGATTGGAATACATAAATCTGCACCTACGACGGTGACATCAGCAGCAGCACTGTTGGGTGTCTTCTTGGTCGGTTTGCTTACTAGAAATAGCAGCTAAATTACTGTGAAACTCTGGCTGGTTTGCTTTGTATAAGTAAAGACAGAGACATTAGTTAAAGTAGTACCACAAACGCACTAAAAATAGAACATTCACGACTGAAATTCTCTTGATAATAGTTTAGCTTAATCAGAGTTATGTGAACTAAGTTATAACAACAACAACACATTACAACAACAACAACATCAACAACAACAACAATATCAACAACGAAAGTATTTCTCTAGAGAAGAGTATTATTAAAATCAGAAAATCACTAATATTCCCTAATTAACTGAAGATAGAAGATAAAATGTCGATTAGATTTCGTCTCCATTTGTCACAAAATGAATACTAAATCTTGTTTATCTAAATATAGAGAAATATGGAAAATTGAATTGCAACGACTATAATGAAGCTAAAATTGTAGAAAATGGCTATTTAATATTCAGACAGAAGAATCTCAAATAAAAGTATTCTAGACCACTATTTGGAGACGTTTCACCAATAAATGGAATCTTTTCGACTTATAATAATCAATAGATTAACGCGAAATACGAAAGTAAATCAGAGAAACATCATTTCATTTCAAGCAAAATCTTCCATCTTATGAGAAACCATCCATTTGTATGCTAAGTAAAATTGATATTGGCTTTTCTTATGGTTTAACACAGATGTAAATAGATGAATACATGAACTTTGTAGCATGTCAGAGACTGGTGATGGTTTTCCTCTCTATTTGTGTTTCACTATTTGCGATCTTTCAGGCAATCGTAAAACTAACGTGATGGCCTTAATATAGTTTATCTTCAGATTGAATGTCTCCAAACATCAATGTCAAATGCAAGTAAAATTTGGATAGCAAAATATAAAACAAAGAAATTCTAGAGAAGTGAAGTTCTACAGAGGGAAGTTTGACAATTTCTTTTCGCAGTATGTTTCCAGAATAGTGACAGCAGGACATGGGTTCCCTGGGATTTTCCGCTTCACTGGAAGGTATGACCAGTTTGGCCATGAAATAAATACGAGGCTTTCGCACCATGGAACGTGAAAGCCATAAGTTCTTTTTTCAATGCCGATGGTAAAATAATAGTTTTTTAAAATATGAATAAAAATGTGTCGAAAACATATCTATCCTGTTCCTCTAATTATAAATAAATTTATTTCTTTTGCTGTCTGATATTTCAGTGGAAGACATTGAGATGCCGCTCTTATCTGGAATAGATACTGCAAGTCTGAAGGCAG
Source organism: Octopus bimaculoides (assembly GCF_001194135.2). NCBI lineage: Eukaryota > Metazoa > Mollusca > Cephalopoda > Octopoda > Octopodidae > Octopus > Octopus bimaculoides. The sequence goes on from NC_069007.1 coordinate 890,607, forward strand.
TGAAATGAGGACTCAGGTGTTGGAGATAGTAACTTGGATATGCGCCGTTAGAATACTATTCTCCCAGATTCTCATTTCAAACTGACTGTTGTTGAGTTGGATGTTCTAACACAACTGCGGATCTGTCTCTAGAGAGAGGCTAACTGTGATGGTAAAACTGAAATCTTGTCGGGTTCTTGCAAGAATGTCTATGTTGCTTAGCAGTTGATTCTCCAAGTGTGTTGCTTGTTTGTGCCGCAAAATCTGCAACAACATATCCCTCATAAATACTATGTCCTTAATAAAGATATACTAATCAGGTTTCTGCTTGATCTATTGATGTTTGAAAGGGGTTTTTTTTCAGTATGATATAGCAAAGGAGACAGCAAGCAAAGTAGGACAATCGTCCAAGCCCTTCTTCACTCTGTTCTGAATTTTAACGCATTCGTCATACGAGTCATCAATTAAATGACGGCTTTCATGACTGTGTGGAGCGAATCAACAATCCTGAGCAACCTTTGAGTGCACCCAACAGTGGCAATAATTTTTGAAGAGGCTGACTCTACTTAGTAAAGCGAAGGCTTTCGTGAAGTCATCGAGAGCAATTTTGAAGGGTTATCTTTGATTCTCTACATTTTTCTTATTGTTGTCGAGGGGGAAAGATCGTTGTAGGGAGTTCTAACCACAAGCCACATCGAGGCTTGAGATGCACACTGCAACTTCATCCAGTCCACTTCGGATGATATAAATCAAAGCCTATGAAAGAGATTTCTCTGTAGTTCTTGTAATCACTTTTATCTCTTCTGATATTGTAAAGGGTAACAATTATTGCAGTGTCTCACATCATCTAGTTCTGGAATAAAACTGAATCTTTAATCTATTATTTCATATACGTCATTGTAATGTCATTCAGACGTTTGAAGAAGATTCGTTGAAAGAGAAGCATTGTTGGGCCGTGTTTAAGGTATCTGTTCGTTTCATACCCTAATCTTTGATCTGCTCAACATTGCTCACTTGAAAATACTTCGTTCGTTTTGAAGGGAAATAACATGTTAAATGCTTTCACAGAACTTCTAAGAACAGTGTGTTTGGTGACGATGTCATTCCCTAACAACTCAAAGTAAGGTAGCTTGTAAACATGGATATAAAGAGGATTACAGAAAGATGATATACAGGGGGAAAAGGAATTTGGCAAATGGTTGTATCGAGGTTCGTGTGATTGGTGATACATAAAATATGAATGACGAAAAGAAGGAAGGCACATCAGTGAAATGATAGCGGCAACAAAAATGCAATGAAATTATAATGTTGTTCTCGAGGGTGATAATTAAAGGAGTAACTAAACCTAACAAACTAATTAGCGACTCTAGTGATAGTGTCAATTAAAATTTCGTAGACTTCTGATCAAATGTACTACGATCATTTTTGCTCGGACTTTCATTCAGATAATTTTTATAACCGTGTTTTGATGATCTGTATATGAGGGTAGATGTGGCAGTTGGGAGATTTGACAGACATTTCTAGAATTTCGAATCTACCAATAAAATGTCTATTGTTTATTGTTGTCATAGACGTGGTTGTCTAACCCGACGTATTCAAGAAAGAACATACGGGTACCTCCCGAAAAAACAAATCCAATCATTGACTACATTATATTTTGTCTTGCTTTTGTTTTTCAAATTTTATATACTTCTACGTAAACAGTTTGCTCATTATTTAACATCGTAGGGTGCGATTTAAAGTAGAAATCACTTCTGTTTCTAATACATCCAAACCTGCGATTTAAGAAGCTGCATCGTCCCATAGCTTTTTAGTTCCAAGATAGCATATGTTTTGTTTCTTTATATCTTTGTTTAATATCTCACACACATACACACACACACACAGAGGATTTAAATTCCATTTAGTTATGTAATCCAAGAATACGAATTTAAGAACTCAATGCTACTTAAAGAACTGCTGCAAAAAGAAAAAAAGATGACGGAAATAATGTAATTTCTATTTAATTGATGAATATTCAAAATAAAATTTTGTCCATAGCAAGATTATTATTAAATATTGAAAGAGAAGCTAGCATTAATAGGAAATTCCATTTAAGAGAATGGTCGTTTCCTCATTTCATCAGTTCCATTGCAAATGTAAGGAATAATAATGACAAATGACTTTTCGAATACTCGATATTATTGCAAATAGCATTGCCGGATTAAAGAGTGTGTAGAGAGAGAGAGTTGTGGTTTTAAGACGACACCGCTTATTGATGCGAATAATTCGAAGACTCTCGTAGATTAAGACAACTGATATTTAGAAATAATAATTAGATTCAGCCAGAAATTAAAAAAAAAATAGACAAAGAAGCAAAAAAAAAAGAGAACAATAAAAAAGAATTCATAGAGTGAAAATTTCATCACGAAAATTCTTGAATAATTTAAAACGTTATTTGGAAAAACTGATTGTTTGAGGAGTCGCTGCATACAAACGTACGCCCACACGCACGCACGCACACACACGCACGCACACACACACATTTTCTCTCTCTCTCTCTCTCTCTCTCTCTCTCTCGTGCTATCGTTGCATAATGGAATAGATTATTGTCGTTTGTTTAGAGATCCGATTACTTTCGGTAATTACAATGTCACTATCCTCATATTCTTCATTGTCATCATGCTGACGTCGTGCTCATTATCATCATCATCATCATCATCATCACCATCATTATCATTGTCGTCGTCATCATCATCATCATAACCATCATCATTTTTTGTTGTCATCGTAAGACCCACCACCACCACATTACCGCCTTGAAAACCAAGATGGTGATCATCATCATCATCATCATCATCATCATCACCATCATTATCATTGTCGTCATCATCATCATCAGCCATCATCGTTGTCATTGTCATCATCGTCGTGGTCATCCTGTTTTACATCATTATTATCGATATAATAATAACATGTTTATTAACAATATCATCGAGGTCACATTTATCATTTTCGCCAAATTCCCCAACTCGCTCTTTCCCTCCTTTCCTTCATCCGTCCGTCCATCTAACCCTGTATCTATGAAGTCATTTACCCATGTACCCGGCCCTCTACCCACTCATCCACCTTACTAACCGAACTCACATCTCTCCATCCATTCCCCTTTTCTCCCTCCGTCGCTTCCTCTTCGCTTTCTCCATCCTTCCGTCCCTATATTTCTCCTCTTCATCCTTTTTTCGCACCTTTCCTCTCCCCATCAATCAATCACCCTTTATCCCCGCATCCCTCTTTCCCCTCTCCCGCCAACCACCCATCTATCTATTCACCAAATATCTCAGGTGCAAACGATTAGGTACATGCGCATTGGTTTTGTACAGGAACGAAGATTTCTCTTTTGCTTTTTTTCATTGTAGCTTCCCCCAGTTTCACCCTTAGTCAACTATTTTACTTTCTACCCTACTTCTTCTCTAACAAAAAAATTAAGGGCGTCATGACTACAGCAAATTTTCAATTTATCACCAGAAAGTAACGGGCGACATTAATTAGTATTGCTCCGGTGGCACCGCCATTCGCCACTTCGAGCCAACAAGGGTTCAGTCACGTAGTCATTTGACATACCAGAAAGAGAAGCAATATCTCACTCAAATCACCTTCTGTTGATTTAAAATACGAGGAAATTACCGAATCATTTTATTTGTACCCGGTTATGGAAAATAAACAATAAAAGAAGAATTGAGAAAATTTGAAATATCTTTTATCGTATGTCTCCTGCAATTAAAGTTTTTGAACGCGCAAGCAAGATTCAGAGCAGGCAACAATATTTGACTATAATCCTGGAAGACACAAAAGCAGACCATCACATTGTTTTGCGTTCACTACTGAAAACAATGTCTTTTGTTTACTTGCCAGTTGGCAAGTATCAGTGAGAAAAGCATTTGGCTATCCACATGTGGATCTCCAAGACTATAGACAAGTGGAGTCGCACCCGGTAAAGCCTGCTCGCACGATCGAAAGGTTAAAAAGAGAGCGCGCAATGGATAATATATGCCTAGATACAGATAGACGAACGCGCACTACTACATGCCTGTATTGTAGCCGTAACATCCGAGACACAGCCGATCGGTGCGAAGTTGGCATCGTACCCCACCGAAATGATTTTTCCTGCGCGGTGTTACTTTTGCTGTGAAAATTAGAGTAGGACACTTTTCGAACGCGTCTGGTACACACACAAGCATTTATATATTTAGGGAGAGCGAGAGAGAGAGAGAGAGAAAGAGAGAGAAAGAGAGAGAAAGAGAGAGAGAGAGAGAGAGAAAAGACATGATTGTTTTTGTACAACTCCAGTTTAGTTTCGGTTCACCTTATCACCAGTGTCGCTCCCATTTACACTTACAATTTTAAATGTCTTTGTCCTACTGTTAAGACCCTAAGTCTTAGGAATTGAACATCAAACTGTCATGAGAGAAGAAACCCCACTCGGGCAATTGTTTCGGTCCTTAACCTCTTACACTCTAAGGGGTCAGAGTAAATCACACGTGTAGGGCTTCTCATGTAGGTTCGATATCCGTCCACATCGACCCTCGTTGTATTTGCATGTAGATTACATTGTAAAAATGAGAGTAACGCACTGGCGATGAATGACGAGTTTCTGTGAACAATGTAGCTCAAGGTTGACGTTTTTCAGTAGCGGAGCCACTACACAACAGAAGATAAAGCGAAACTAGTGAGACCATCTGGTGAGACCGTCGTATATCAAGTCTGAGATGTTTCCCATTGTATGTCTTTCTTTCATTCATTCATTCATTCACACTGTCTCTCTATCAATCGTTCGTTCATTATAACTCTTTCCCTCTTTATCTTGAAAACTTTCGCTATTCATTTAGTGAGATGAATAGTGGAAATACGCGATTATTTTTAAAGAAAACAATGAAGTGTATATCTTTCGATAATGTACTTTTTCTAAAGTATTTGAGACACGAGATGGTGTGAAATGCACACAGTTAGCATCGAAGGAACGGGTTAAGGAGTGGAGAACGTAGGAAAGTAAAGTCTTTGTTATCGACTTATCATCTTTCGTACCATGAGAGATGTTATCTATTATTTTAAAATTTACTCGAGGAAATAAACAAATTTCATCTATGGAAGGATATCACAGACATAATGTTTCCGAATTATACTGCAGTTATATAGCTGCATTTGTATAACTTTAACAAAGCTTAATAAGGCGTTATTTACAAACCAGTGACAAGAGCATATCAGTAGATAAAAGCTGATAGCGTAAGAAAACATTCAATTCACTGCTGTCAACATCATTTTCATGATAGCCAGTGTTATGTGATCTAATGTATCGCTTTTTTGTTCTCCATTGAGAATGGTTACCCTCGAGGAAAAAAAAAACGGCACTTCGCCGATTTCGACGACAAGTGTTGCAGTTCATTGAACGAACGGAACAGCTGCTCGTGAAATTAACGTGCAAGTGGCTGAGCACTCCACAGACACACGTGTCCTTAACGTGGTTCTTTGGGAAATTCATCGAGATATAGTAGGCCCTTTGAAATGCAGGTACAACTCATCTTTGTCACCAGAGTGAACAGGATGTGCGAGAAGCGTCTTGCTGAAGGACACAATGCGTTTCTGAGTATCGAACTCGTGACCTGACGATAGTTAATCGAACACCCCTAATCACTAAGCCACGCGATCATTTTCAAAGATAACTGACTGTTATGTCGACAGGTATGAACTAACATAAAGTGGTTCGCTTTCTTGTATCAAATGCGAAAGCTGAAGAGTTGACGGATTTTGTTGCTTCCGATGTGGTTTTATGCGTTGTTCATCTGAAGAAGACACAGAAAACGTATTCACAAAACTGTTACGCAAAAATTTTGCGAATTTCTTAGAATTCTAAAGCGTATAAAACATAAATTAAACGCAATATTTTTCAGAAAGATCAAAAATTGATTTTTAATCGACGAAATACAGAAAAAAAAAGGTGGGATAGTGGGGGTGAGGGAATACATGAAAATTCATAAAATTATTTTTGTAAATACATATTGCCAGAAAGATAAAATTACGTACTCTACATCACCTACGCCAAGAGTACATGATGGAGAGTTAGCAAATTTCAATTTTTAATGGCAGAGACTGGAAAATATTCCAACAGAAAGAAAGATTATGGTGAAAAAAAATAAAACAAACAAAAGAAAAAGTTAGTTTCCGCTTCGAAGGAAACGCCAACAGGAATACAAGAATCAGATATTGATAGCGGTGGTCGTCCTCCCCACCCACCACATCCTTGATCAGAAAGAAAACAGAAGAAATACTATAGGTAACGGCTTGGAACTCTTTGCTTTTCAATATGTGTGTATATATGTATGTGTGTGTGTGTGTGTGTGTGTGTGTTTACGTAAGTATACATCTAACTACGTTGCATGGATAGATGTTGGTTGGTAGGGAAGTAGTCTGGCAGGTAGGCCTATGTATGTGGATGCTAGTAGGAATTTAAGAGAATACGTATATATATATATATATATACTTCCATCAATACATACATAATACTTGCATGCGTGTTATATCATTATTCACACACACACACACACACATATATATATTTACACATATATAAAAATAAAATATTAATTTATGTGTATATGTGTTGCTATATGTAAGTATATGCACCTGCACACACACATACATACCTACATATATATGTATATACATACATATATATTCATATATATGTATATACATATATGTGTAAAAAATAAAATATCTGTGTATCTATATATATATATATGTCTATACGTATATCTGTGTGTGTATATATAGTTATATATATATATATACACATAATTATATAAAATGTATGTATGTATATATAATGCTTCATACAAAATATTCATAAGCAAAGTGAAGCATATATGTAAACAAAACAAAGGAAAATATATCTTTCAAAATCATTTTGCTATGAGAATATTTCGTCAGCGTACATAATTTTCGGTAATTTGGTCAACCAGGTAAAAATTGAAGGAAAAACAGTGGAATGATTGTGCATACACGCACGTACTCTCCCTCTCCCTCTCACACACGTACTTATATATATATATATATATATATATATATATATATATATACACACATATATATAGATAGATATATGTATGTATATAATTATCTTTTTACTCCAATTCTCTCGGTTTCCTTTGATCTCGATACATATATACCTACCCGTTCTCCCACCTATACCCCGCCACATATGTACACCGACGTACCGAAAAGTGTTGGTATATAATATTTAAGTATTGTTATCAAGGTACGCAGGCATTCAACACCTATTTACTCTTCCTTCCATTGGCATCTCACCAGACCAACTCTACTATGATTGAACGTTCAAGGAAACGGATGTTATTATTTGTTATTTTCCATTTAGTCCACCTGCAGAGTTACAAAACCGAAGGACTCATTACATGTGTATATGTACTAATAAACAACTGTCTATCTATCTATCTGTCTGTCTGTCATTTACCTATCTATCTATTTATCTATCTATCTATCCATCCATCGCTCAATCTATCTAGACATACATATACACACAAACGCACACACGCATTAGCCTAACGGCTAAAACGTGATGTCATGCTGTATTTAAAATCATGCAAAACAGATTTCATTTATCCAGATACTCATCACATCACCAACCCAGCAGATACTTCCGCACCGACGAATGCATCACAACCAAATGCGAAGTATCCCACCCACGAGGAATCAAAGCGGGATGCGTCGAAACGATCGTTGTGAGCAATAAAGTTTCTTGTATATTCTAATTTTCGCCTCTAAGATTTGTTCATATATATATATATATATATATGGGAGAATATACAAAAAATAACAGACGAGGACAGGTGGTGTAAATAACAAAAGTATATATTAGTATGACGCTCGGGAATACGGAAAGTCTTTGACGTTTCGAGCTACGCTCTTCAACAGAAAGAATACGGAGACAAGGAGAAAAACACGGAGAAAAAAAATTGAATAGTGTTCAGTCAACGGTCAATCATAATAATGGCCGATCATA
>NC_069007.1:899129-901896 GCF_001194135.2 Octopus bimaculoides
ATATATATATATATATATATATGTGTGTGTGTGTGTGTGTGTGTGTGTGTGTGTGTGTGTGTGTGTGTGCGTGTGCGTGTGTGGGCACAGGACTTCACGAAACTTATGCAATAAAAAAGTACGATGCACGAGTACATGGAAAATGAACTATTCGTTCGAACAACGAAAGACACAAATGGAAAACAAAACAAGCAAGTATGTGTGTGTGTGTGTGTGTGTGTGTGTTTGTGCGTGTGCGTGTATAATTAAGTGTTTTTGTGTGTATGTTTGAATGTATGCATGCGTGAATGGAAATAGCTAGATGCTAGCAAGAGTGAGATTGAAAGTCAAGAAGGGAGGATCTCACAGTCCTGAAGAAAGACAATTTGATAAACTAACGCAATCATAGAATAGGGGAAGAATATATTAGGAATCAGGATAAAAGCACCTCTCTCTCTTTCTCGGTCTCTCTCTCCACCCACACGCACTCACACATTCACGTATACACTCAGACACATTCACGTACATGTGTGCATTTCAGCGAGTACATGTAAATTTACATATACATAATTTTATATAAAAGTGTTTATACCTATGTGTGTGTGTATATGTATAGGTAAATGTATATGTATACACACACACACACACACACACACGCACACGCACACTGCTTGCTCCTGATAAGATGTAACCTGGCAATAATAGCATTCCTTTCTCCTACACTCATCACCATCATCATCATCATCATCGTCGTCGTTGTTATTATTGTAGTTAATAATGCAATAATTATTTATGTAATTTTTTTTCTTGTCGTCGTCGTCGTCATCATCATCATCATCATAAACATCCATCTTGCTCGTTTTCTTTTCTTCTTCCTAAGCTTTTTTTGTTCTTATCATAATGCCAGGATCTTTGGCTCCATGTTGGTGCCCCAACTCTTGAGGCACCAACATGTATATCTGTCATCAAACATCCTTTTTTCATGCTTTCTCAGACTTCTTTCTTTCTCTCCTCCTCCTCCTCTACTTTCTTTACTCCTACTCCGACGCGGCACTACATTACTGTTGAACTCTACACACAGACGTTTTATAATCTTAATAGTCACAATATCATAACGATGTACTTGTTGCAGCTGCCTATGGTGTTCCCATTGGTTGGTGGTGATGATGATGATGATGATGATAAAGTGAGCAATAAATTGCTGCTGCTGAATGCGATTGTTGTTGTTGTTGTTCTTCTCATACACAAAATCATCATCACCATTTTCGTCATCATTACTATTATTAGTTTTAGTTTTGCTTTAGTTTATACAAGTTGCACCCAAGTCTCAATCAAAGACCCCAAAAGGGTAACAATGTTTTGCATGTGAAAATATTAGCAAGGCGGGTACCATGCATTTAAAAACTCTAAAGTCTTTGGTAGTAAAAGCAAAACAGAGTAATGTTGCATTCACAATAATAATAATGATAATATTAATAATAATAATAATAATAATAATAATAATTATTATTATTATTAAATAGAGTAGATGTACGGTGAACTGGCAGGGTCGTCAGCACTCAGGGAAAAATGCTTACCGGTATTTTGACCGTCGTCTTTACGTTTTCAATTGCCATTTATCTTTCGGAGTCGATAAAATAAAGTGTCAATCAATTAGTGGGGGTCGATAATATTCGACAAATCCCTTTCCCCAAAATTCCAGGTATTGTGCATGTAGTAGAAGCGATTATTAATATTATTATGAAGAGTGTGTGTGGAAGGTGGTGATGATGATGATGATGAGGAGGAGGAGTAGGACGAAGATGACGAAGATTACAATGATGATATCGTCACGAAGAAATTCTTGAGTTAAACGGAAATCCTTTGGTTTATTTTCGATGGGATAAATACATCTGTTACACGAGCACCATTCCATTTCATATCGTTGCAAAAATAGTGCTTTCTTATATTTGCACAAATCCAACAATTTTGAAGACGCAAGTCGGTTTCAGTACTCGGTACGTTATTATATCGAACACTAAATAATGAAAGGCAAAGTTAACCTTGGAAAGACTATGATCTTACAATGGGAAAATGGAAGGAATGCCCGCTAAGCATTCAGTCCGGCGTGTTAAAGATTCTGCCAGCCCGATGCCTTCCTACAGAGAACATAACGCATGAAACAAACGGGTTTTCACTACCGAGTCCCCAAAACCGCCGGACGTTAAATGCAGTACGACCCTCGACACTGGAAAGAACTCTCTCAAAATAAAAACAAAGCGATGATACGACACACGGACAGACTAACAGACAGACAGTGGAAGAACTTGGCCTGTAGTTGTCAGGTTCCACATCTGATGCAAATAGGATGAAAGGAAACGAAATAAAGCAATCAAGTGGAAGATTGTATGTAACGTAGATCGGTGAGTCGCACTTTCCAAGTCAGGTTGCTGCTGCTGCTACCGCTGCTGCTACGACTGTTGCTTTTGTTTTTACTGGATGTTGTTTTTGTATACCTTGCATTTTTTTTTCGTTTTTAATGTCGTTTTTTCTTGGGTGTTCAGTGTTGATTTTTTTTTTTTTTTCAGAAATTGTTGATGCTGGTTATTGCTGTAGTTGTCCCCGTTGATTTTGTTTATGTTGTACTTGTTGTTGCTGCTGTTATTGTGTTTTGTAGTTTGTTGTTGCTGTTGTTGTTATATCAGAGGATATGGTTGAGAAAACATTTATTGTAAAACGTGCGGGGTGGAGCGTGTGGGGGTCGGTTTATAGGAAGAAAGAAATTTTCCAATATTATCTTTAAAAAAGA
>NC_069007.1:901906-904266 GCF_001194135.2 Octopus bimaculoides
AAGGAGGGAGCAAATGAAAAGAAATAGAGCGGGGGGGGGGAGAGAGAGAAGGACAAAGTGAGAGAGACAGAGAGGAGAAAGAGAGAGAGAGAGAGAGAGAGAGAAGAGAGAGTATGAGAGAGGAAAAAATGGAGAGAGATGAAATGAGAGATATAAAAGTATGAAGGAGAAAGAAAATGGGGTGGAATAGTAGAAGTAGGTGGGGTGGGGAGAAAAAAGATTTTATTAAAGGATAAAAATGAAATTAATTTCGTAAGTGAACCGAACGAAACCCCAAATGAACCAAAACGAACTGAAAGAAAGAATATAAAGAGAACTAGAAGGAAGTAGGGGAGAAAGAGAAAGAGAAAGAAAATGCAAAGGAAGAAGGCGAGGAAAAGGAGCAATGGAGGTAAAGAAGAGGGAGAAGAAAAAAATGAGAGAAAAACAAATGAGATTGAAATAAATTATGACTGAAGGAAAATGAAATAAAAGGGGAAATAGCAATGAAAGAGAAAGAAGGAAAAAGGCAAAAGAAAGAAAGAGTATAAAAAAGTCGGAATGAAGTTTATAATAAAAGAACAAGAAGGAAGGAAATGTGGGGAAGGGTTTTAATGAAGAGTGACAAAGAAAGGTAAATATAGAATGAAAGGAATGAAAAAAGAGAAAAAGAAAGAAATGAATAATAGTTGAAGCTAGAATGAAGAGAAGTGGATTAAAAAAGACTGAAGGAAGAGAAGGGGAAGAATGGAATGAGAGAAAAATAGAATAAATACAGGGAAGAAGGGAGAAAAAAATTCAAAGGAAGGAGAGAAAAATAACAGAAAAAAAAAAAGGTTGAAATAAACTGAGAACCAATAGTAAAAATAATGAAGGAAACGAAGTGGAGAAATAAGGGGAGGAGGGGGATTGTAAAGAAAGGAGGAAATTTAAAAAGAGGAAAATATAAAGGATAGAAGAAGAAGTAAAAGAAAGAATGAAGAAAAATATATGGGGAAAAAATTGTGAAAATGTAGAGAAGATGGCGCCATAAAAATGGAAGAAAAGGATTTGACGAAGCATTGCAGTGAAGTGAGGAGAAGTCAAAATGGCGAGTCTCTTTGAGACATGAAATAAGAAGCTGAACATTTAGAAATATAATTCTTATTTTATTTTTAAAAAATATATAAATATAACAAGTAAAATACCGTTTTTTTTTTCAAGAACGAAATCAAAAGAGAAAGAAAAAATAACAAAAAAATATCAAGAAACGTTTGAGGATTTGTGTTCAAATGAAAAGGGAAGAAAAAGTAAAAATAAATAGAGAAATAAATAAATAAATAAATGGGTGTAAAACATGGAAAATGGGACGACGACAATACCAACAAGAACAATAACAGAGAGCTAAGACCAGAAACAGCTGAAGGGGAAGAAGAGGAAGAAGAAGAAGGGGTACAAGAAAAAAGAAGAAGAAGAAGAAGAGGTAGAAGGAAAAAAGAAGAAGAGGTAGAAGGAAAAAAGAAGAAGAAGAGGTAGAAGGAAAAAAGAACAAGAAGAAGTAGAAGAAAAAAGAAGAAGAAGAAGAAGAGGTAGAAGAAAAAAGAAGAAGAAGAGGTAGAAGAAAAAAGAAGAAGAAGAGGTAGAAAGAAAAAAGAAGGAGAGAACTACAAATGAAAAACGATAAGAAAAGACGCTCGTTCCGAAAAGTGTTTTGAAATAGAGAACGCGGTTAAGAAGCATACTTTGCAACCACGCGGTTACAGGTTCAATCCCATTGGGCGGAATGTGAAAGCCGGAAACTGAAAGGAGCTCGTAAGACACACAAACACACACACACACACATTATATATATATATATATATATATATATATATATATATATATATATATATATATATCTATATCTATCTATCTATCTATCTATCTATCTATCTATCTATGTATCTATATATATATATATATATATATATGAGTGTGTGTGTGTGCTGGTGTGTGTGTGTGTGTGTATGTAAACACGATGCACAGTATCCAGGTTTAAACAGTGCCGCGGTAATCCCATAAAAGTTGCTTTCGTGGACCAGACTACAAAACCCCTTTTTAAGTCCGATACACAGCACTGCAAAGTATAGACCTGTGTAATTCGAAACCAGTAAAACCAATTGTTACACCATTTGCTACAAAGTGAGACTTGTTCCAGAATCGAATGGGTGGGGAGGAGGTAGTCGTGATTGGAGGGCGGTGGAGGGAATTGCATCAAGAAACTCCCATTAATTATACTCACATTAATTGCATGCGGTGGAGTTTTTCGCATTTCTGCTGTATTGTGCATGATATGTATGTATATATATGTATATATATATATATATATATATATATATATATATATATATATATATATATAT
>NC_069007.1:905875-907377 GCF_001194135.2 Octopus bimaculoides
CTGGAAGCATAATTTAATAAAGATTTGTTCTAACCGGTTTTCATTGCGAGGAAGCAAATCATCAAGAAGAAGGAGAATGAAAATGTTTTTTTACAAAGAAGTACAAAATGAAGAAAGTAATATATAAAACAATAATATATAAAAAATAAATATACCCATACATTATATATATATATATATATATACACACCTTCCCTGTATATTGCAAAACCAATTTTTCCTCCCAATTGAATTGTACTTCATAGCTGGGACTCCGATTAAGCGATACGATGTTCTTTCGGACTCAACTAACAGTCTTATGCATCATGGGCCGGAAACAGCTGTAAGCTAATGAAGTTCATTATATAATCTTTTCCGGAGTCGTCTCGTTTTCAGATTACTACTCTATACTTATTTAACACTTTGTTCTAAATCCTTCTCGTATTGAATTCTACATGAGTTAATTAGTCCCGTAATGCCCAAGTGGAATATAAATACATACATGCTGGACGTGTCGAAACAATTGTCGTGTTTGATAAAAATTCTTGACTATTCTTGGTACTTATTTAGCTGATGTAGAACGGTCGAACCGCTACGTTAAAGGCCGTGAACACACCGACAGCAGTTGTCAAGCAGTGATGGGGGACAACCATAAACATAAATACACATACGTGTATGTATATATATGTATGTATGAAGGGCTTCTTTCAGTTTCCTGTTACCAAATCTATTCAAAACGCTTTGGTCGGCACTTGGTCAAGGTAGAAGGCACTTGCCCAAGGAAACACGTGGTTGTGAAATAAAGTCCCTACCGCACAGTCACGTCTGCGCCTGTATGAATAACGTTGTTATATACATTAATAATTAAATCTAAAGTGAGTTTCCTTAAATCATGTCCACACTGAAAACGCAGCACTCATAAGAGTATGCATACACACGAAGACACTCACACACACTTACACATACACAACGCACAAACATAGACACACAAGGTTTTTGGCATTGGATACCTGCCACACAAAAGCAACAACTTCGAGTGCTCAGTCGATCGAAATCCAATTCCTGCACCAAAATTCTGATTTTCATTTTGTTGAAATGCTAAATATATTTTCCCTTACAAATACCGATTCCGCTTTTTCAAACAAAAACTGTTTTATGTAAAACAAGACAGGCACGTCCCCATACAAACATACATACATACATACATAGGTACGAACGAACGAATATACATCTATGCACCCCCCCCCCACACACTAGCGCTCCTGTATACTGTCCGTCTGAAATTCCTCTCAGATGTTATTGGTGTAATAGAGTATAAGGTAGAAAGCACTTGCGCTCTCTCATACATACATTCAAGCATGCATAGATAATACATACATATATATATACCACACAATCATACATTATATATATTACATATATATGTATGTAAATACATACATACATTCATATATATAGATATATATGTGTGTGTGTGTGTGTATAAATATATATATATATATATATATATATATATATATATA
>NC_069007.1:907496-911891 GCF_001194135.2 Octopus bimaculoides
CTATACACACACACACACACACACACACACACACACACACACACACACACACATATATATATAAGCATATATATACACACACACACTCTCACTCATATCACCTATCACTTATCATTTCTAGAATTGCTTATCTATGTTTTTTTGGTTTGCTTGTTCTCTTTTTCTTTGGGTTTTTTTTTTTGTACTTCCTGATATTTCGGTCGCAATGTGGAGATCAGAGATTGTGACACACCAAACATGAAAGTGTGTCTCGGTAAAAACATACAAATCAAAGCAGCCACTCGGAGTAAGCGCTTATTTGATTTCTACATTTATATATATATTTTTCGCGTTCCTGTTATTTGAGAAAAAGAAAAAGCAAAAACAAGAGAATAGCTAAATGAACAGAACAAATATATGTTCAGTTTTGTATAATGTATATATATTTGTCATTGTACAATGTGCGGTGTGTATATTTGTAAATATACGTCGTTTTGTTACTTTGATGGAGACTCGTTTTTCAGACAGACACACAGACATACCTAGAAACTCTGGTCACATATAGCCACAAGCACACTCATTCACACTTACAAACACACACACACACATCTGTACATATACGCACACGCTTAAACGCAGATACACTGTTCACACACAAATATACATATAGAGAGAGATGCACACACATAAACACTTATACACAAATGACTGGACACACATATATACACACAAGCATACTTATACCCATTTAGACACAAATGGTCAAGCACATGTATATATACACACGCACACACAAACAATCAGGAGCAAATGGTGGCACACATATGCACACACGCACACGCGTACACACTTAAACGGAAATGTTCACGCACATATAAATACCTACACGTACATGCAGAAACACACATACAGACAAACACACACATACGTACACAGTCTTGCAGAGAAAGGGTGATCAGTAGAAAGAGAATGATAGAGATGGTCTGAGGATGAGAGAGAGAGAGTTAAAGAGAGCGATATCCATGTCGTACAGTGCTTAGTACGGTGTCACTTTAGTGTGTGTACTTAGTTATATGTGTCTGTATGTGTTGCAGAATGCATGTGCGAACGGAAGAATGCCTGTTGTGGAGATGTACAGAAGAATTTGTTTTTTACATTTTGTGTAGGAATTTCTGTGCTCTAAGCGTTCTGAATTGGTTCTGTGTGAGTATATGGATGTAATAATATAAACGTCTACAGAGGAAGATGTTTCCGTAATATTGTTTGTATGTATTACAAGCAATGTGCTGTGTGTATGTATGTGTGTGTGCTGGTGGGGTAATTGTGTGGAGGAATATGTGTCTGCTGCATTCTGGGGCCTGCAACACTGTGCATGTAGAAGAATCTGAGAATGTATGTTGCTATTTTACGTGTGTGCTTGTATGTTGAAGTGTGTGTATATGAATAGCAAAAGCTGCATTTTGAAGGCTGTGTACGAGCACAGGAAGCGTGTGTAGTGTTAATTCCACACGGAGGTGTATATTTTCCTAGTGTTTGTACCGAAGAATGTGCCTGTTGATTGCTAAAGAATGGAACGGTGCGTATAAACATACGTTTATTATTATTATTATGATTATTATTATATCAGGATTATTATTATTATTATTCTGCCGAGGTCGACTTTGCACTTTCATCCTTTCGGGATCGATGAATAAATTACCAGTGAAACACTGGGATCGATGTAATCGACAATGCCCTCCCCAAAATTTAAGGCCTTGTGCCTATAGTAGAAAGGATTATTATCATTATTATTATTACTTGCAGAATTGTGAGAGCGTCGGAAGAAATACTTTGTTGTATTTCGTCCGGCTTTTCACGTTTTGAGTTCAACTCCATCTAAATTCCTCGTTGCTTGTCATCATTCCGAGGGCCCATGCATAAAGGTGTTAGCTACGTACATGCTTGAATATATACATTAAATTCACTCGTTTATAATTCACTGGCATTTTGCTGAAATTACAACCAAGCATTTAAATTTATATTATTACTATTTTTGCTGTTGTTGTTGTTTTTAATGCCATCATCATCATTTATTGGTTCTAAACTCTGAACTTTATAGAAATCGTGTTTGGCAAGATTTTCCGATCTTTCTTACCATCTTTCGTAACACCTAACATCCCTTTAAAGTCTCGGATTATTCTTGTGCCAATATTTTACGGCCTCGAATTCCCATTTTGTTCCTGATATTTCAATTTCTTTATAGCTGAATAATTTTTCACTTTTCTTTACGAAACTATCAACGCGATTCCCTCATAAACACATCCATTAGCGAGAACGACTTACTGTCTTTTATAACAATTCTAGTCGGTTCACTCTTACCTCCGAATATTTACTTGTAATACCAAGACAATCCTGCAATTTTGTTATGCTCTACAGTCTCTCAGAAATGCTTATTCCAATCTTCCTGCTAGGTCCCACAACGTCTTATATGTCTTCGAGTAGGGGTTAGTAGTAAACCGGTCATAACGATACATTCGCCCAGTGTGTTACAGATTCTCTTCAAGCATTTTTCAAAAACTCTGACTTATTCGTATCTTTATTCGCAATAAGACTGGCAGAGTCGTTTGCACGACGAATAAAATGTTTTGCAGCATTTAATCAATCCTTAAGTTCTGAATTCGAATCCCACGGTGGCTTCTAATGCGATTCATCGTTTTGGGGACGAAAAAAAAGTGCCAGTGGAGTAGAGGAGTCAATAAATCAACCCTCACCTTTCCCACAAATTTCAGGCCTTGTGCTTTGGGTAGAAATTTATTATTAATATCATTATTGGCGCAGGAGTGGTCCCAGGTTTAGTCCCACTGCGTGGCACCTTGGGTAAGTGTCTTCTACTATAGCCTCGGGCCGACCAAAGCCTTGTGAGTGGATTTGGTAGACAGGAACAGAAAGAAGCCCGTCGTATGTATATGTGTGTGTATATATATATGTATGTGTGTGTATATGTTTGTGTGTGTGTCCCCCCTCCCAAAATCGCTTGACATCGATGCTGGAGTGTTTACGTCCCCGTATCTTAGCGGTTCGGCAAAATAGACCGATAGAAAAAGTACTAGGCTTACAAAGAATAAAACCTGGGGTCGATTTGCTCGACTAAAGGCGGTTTTGTTCCATTTATATTTTATAGTTTGTAAACTTTCCGGTGTTGGTTTCGCGTGTGTTTCACTGAGACATCGTCCAAAGGAGAAACTGTGCTTTGTATGGCAGTACAATTTCTTCTGTGATTATTTTCGTTAAGAGACCGCTTCCTTCAAGTCTTCCACAGGTTCCTTTATCCCTTTCTATCGATGTTATTAGATTAGATTTGTTTCTGAATGGGGAGTCCGGTGTAGCACATCCATGTTGTTGTTGTTATCATCATTATTATTATTATTATTATTATTATTACTATTATTATCATCATCATTATTCGTTTCATGTGGCGAGCTGTCAGAATCGTTAGTACGTCGGAAAAATGCCTAGTGCCTTTTCTCCCGTTTTTATGTTCTGAGTTCAAATTCCGCTGAAGTCATCTTCGCCTTTTACCTTTTCAGGGTCCATAAAATAGTAGTAGCAGTGGTAGTAGCAGCAGTAGTAGTAGTAGTAGTAGTAATATTATTATATATTTTAAAGAACAAAAATCCATTCTCTACATTCTAGGAAAATCTTTATTTTAACAACATGATTCCCCCATCCCATACCACCACCACCAACCACCCACCCGCCACCTTCACATCACGAAAAGGAACGAAACAAAAAGCAAACAAATTGAACACCAACTAAAATCCATTACTAAACGTCAATGGAAGAGTGAAATAGAGAGAGAGAGAAAGAAAGGGGTAGAGAGAGAGAGAGAGAGAGAGCGAGAGCGAGGGAGAGACAAAGACAGGAGCAGAAAGAGAAAGAGAGAGGGAGAGTGATGGAAAAAGAGAGAAAAAGATAGAAGTTTCGAATATCAATGAGCAGGTTATCTAAGCAATAAAATTAATGCCCTCCAATCTCTGGGATATTAATATATATATATATTTTCAGTTACACGATTTAGGTTGCTACTTCAAAGAATGAGCAGCTATTGAAGAAAAAAAGGCCAATAATAATAATAATAACAGAATAATAACAATAATAATAATAATAATAATAGTAGTAGATAATAATAATAATAATAATAATAATAAATGTTAATAATAATAATAATAGTAATAATAATAATAATAATGAATGATAATAATATTAATAATAATAATAACAAAAACAATGATAATAATAATAATAATAATAATAATAATAATAATAATAATAATAATAATATTGGTGTACGGTTATAATAATATGAAGAAAGAACAGAAATATTAAGAATATAAAAATTCAACAAAAGCAACATATGAAAACATTGTGTCGTGGTGT
>NC_069007.1:911991-918351 GCF_001194135.2 Octopus bimaculoides
TATTATATAATATATAATATATATATAATATATATATTATATAATATATAATATATATATGATATATATATAATATATATATAATATATAATATATATATATATATATATATATAAATATATATATATATAATATATATATGTATGTATGTATGGATGGATGTATGTATGTATGTATAAGACGAGCCTGTGTTAGTCTCTAACCTTCTTAAAGTTATTTTTTGCTCATGCTTCCTTAGTAGATCCGTATGTCTAGTTTTGAATACGAACTTTCCAAGCACCATTAATGTTCCAAAAGCCCTCTCGGCTCCATGGTATAAACAATAAAATAACAGTGGCGAGGTGCTGTTGACTTTTACATGAAGCAGCAAATGACCATGAGAACGATGTCTTCAATGATATAATCTTCAGCACCGCTTATAACATTGTTTAATCTTTAATTCCACGTTACTTTCGTAATTTATATTATCACTGCTCGAGCTTTTATTTGGATATTAATTAATATTCCATAGCGTTTCTTTTTTCCTGATGTTTTGTGAATTTCGGCACAGAATGGTGGTTTAACCAAGAAATTCTTTAATATCTTTCTCAGTTCGTTTGTTTCATTAAGTTTTCTTTCATATTATTGTATTAAAGTATTTCGCTTCGTTTTGAGCAATAAATTTTCTGAAGCCATTATCAACCAAACATACTAATTAAATATAGGAATCTAAAAGAGGATGTATATATTCTAACAATAAGATTTCATTTCTAAAATTCCTGCGATACATTCTACAGGATTCATAGTCATATATTATAAAAGAAGACTTTACTGGTGTTAATTACATATTACACCCTGAAGATAACAGGTGGAAATTCTAGAAACATCGAAGATTGATTTAAGAATTCAAATGTCTCAAAGACATTGCAACAGACCCAAATGGGAATGTAGAAAAATACCTTAATAAAAAGAAAGGTAGAACAGAACAACATCGTGTTCCCTACACATCACACAATTGCTACCCCCCACATACACAGACGCACAGACACACACTTACGCATATACATACATTTATATATGTACGCATACATTTATGAATATATATATATATATATATATATATATCTACATATATATATATATATAAATGTATATATATATATATATATATATATATAGACGTACATGCATATATACAAATAGATATGTATGTCTGTATGTATGCATGTATCCACGCCACAGCGTTTCGTTTTCTCAGCAAAATATTTCGTGTTTCCTTTCTCTCTATGCCGTTATGTTTAATGCGTTTCCTGTTTTGTGTATAACTAAAGAATGTTTTATGTGATTTTCAAATATAACATTGTATTTTCGGAAAATAGAATCTTCACAAACATAGAATAGACGACTGAACTGCTGAATTAAAGCATAGAATATGTATTGTACATGGCGAATCAATAATATAACCTAGATATCACTAGATAAATCCCTCCAGAATATACGAAGGGAGTTTTTTTTTTTCTCAAAATATGAAAATTATGTTTAACATACACCATTAAGAACAGGGGTTTTAATAATCGGAATACACGCACGCAGACAGACAGACACACACACACACACACACACACACACACACACACACACACAATTCCGCACGCGCGTACGTATTAACACAGCCATGAAAAATAAATGACAAACAAATAATAGACATCCTTTTTAAATAATGCATTGAACTGTATGCGTTTACTATGAAAAATGTATTTTCTGATAACATTTGTTTTTGAAAATAACCTTCAACGTAGGAGTTGTGTGGTTGTCGATCAACTCGCTAGAAATAGCAACAAAATATCCTCAAACCTCATCCTGGCTTGTTTACAGAACGGTGGGACTCAATGAGGTACCTAAATTTACATTTACAAAATAAATAAGTATTGTGCAATCATTCAGGGTGTATTTAAAGCAGGGCGACCGCTGCAGCAACAACGACCTCCAATATTGCATAAATTCCTGAATACATAGAATTGGAATCAAATGGGAACTTATATCAAAAACCTTAGTAATACTATGTCTGATCAGTAAGTATCTGTTCTGTTGCCATAGTAACGAAGCTATGTCATGGTCAATGCGACGATGACATGCTACACACCTTCTTTCCAAGTACTGCTGAAAACAGGTGGAAGTGAGCTAGAATGTTAAACCTTTGTGCCCAGGCACAGCAGGGTTAAAGGTGCGTCTGTACCAACTGGCTTTACTCTGCATGTTTTGGCTTCGCTACTTTCGCAACAGTCTTGTTACTTATTGATCAGACCAAGTATATTTGTGAAAACGAATTCTTTTCGGAGCAATGTGCTCATTTTGACAAATGCATTGTGAATGGTATCTCTTCCATATAAGCACTCACACACACACACACACACACACACGCACGCACACACACACACACACACGGAGGTTTTCTTATACATCAATGCTAGACTTTGGTCTATGCCATTTTAAACGAGCTGGCAGTAGAATTTGTTGACTGAAGATTGACGCGTATCGGTCACGAATTCGTACGGTGTTTGTATTGAATAAACAACTCGCTCGTCACCAATAATTTATAGAGAACTCGTCCTTTCCAACTACATGGAAGTGTAGACATTATATACGCGTATGTCTGTGTGTTTATGCAAGTATATGTATATATGTGTGTGCATGTGTGAAACTCTTTCTTCCCATCTACATGGAAATGTAGATATTATATGTGTGTGCCTGTGTTTATGCAGGTATATGTGTATATATATAAACGTGTGTCTGTGTGTGTGTGTGGGAGTGTATTATTCCGTGTCTGTATGTACGTATCTGTGTATTTGTGCGTATGTGTGTGTGTGTGTTTCTTCCGTGGAGTATGGGAACCAATACGTTTGAATTACTAATACGGTTTTGTATATATTCTCAACTGTTTCAGCGGAGTTGTCTCCTCTTCTTTAAATGCCTGCTTTCCATTTCTGCAACCGCCGAGAACGATGAAACAGACGTAAACGAATTAACGGCAAAAATATATTGGACAAAATATCTTTTGAGTGGGTTGCCAATGCATGGCCATGTTCGAATGACGAATGAACTGAGACAAAAAGACAAAAAAAAAATGAATAAATATTTTACAAAACTAATATATCTGAAAGACACAGCTAGAACGACAGAATTTTTTTCAGAGATACTTTACTTCGATATTTTTTTTTCTCTTGCTAAATACTGCTGAATCTAGTTGTCAATATATGCGGCAGGTGTTTGAAACGGTTTAAAGTTCCGAAGAAAGTTTCGAAAATCTATAAACTCTCAAGATATTACACTTTGACATTTATTTCAATCGATAATGAAGCTAAAGGAACCAATAGGCGAAGTCTATACAGAATCTTGGTCTCAACTCGAAACAAAACATTTCTATAATTTATATTTTTAAAATTATTTTTGTCAATGATTCATGGCGTTGAAAACATTCCAGTGCAAGGCCTAACAGTTCGAACGGGTTTCTTCATAAATTTGTTGGTTGATGAGAGTAAAACGACGAAATCAGCAACACTAAGGAATGAAAGGTATTCTTCATTAACGGTGGATGGTCACGTTCGGCTTGTGTCACTTTAATCTAAGCTATAAAATGAAATAAAAGGAAAACCTAAATGCTTACTATGTTGCAACGTGAGTGTAATCGAGTAAATATCTCGGTTTGGGATTATCGTCTTAATCCTACATGTCTACTAAGAATGTTTGTTAATAAAATTTCCAATATCAACTGCAACTTTCTTTGTTCAATTAATTAAACTTGATCTGACGATATATATGATCGAGCCATTTCAGGATCAAAGAGAAGCCACCCGTGGCCATCTCTCAAGTTCGACAGGGATATTATATCATTGCTATTTTTGTGACCTACGCTGAAATCCTAAAATACTGGCCTGCTATTTCTAGCAGGTCCAGCACACACCGAAGTTGTTTCGTTACATTCTTTGGTCTCTTAGAGCGACGCTGATATAAAGAATTTATTGTAATTTTTGCTTCTATTATCACTCATCAGATGGCGCGTAATAAAAGGAATATGATTGAAAGACAGTTCTGCCACTG
Source organism: Octopus bimaculoides (assembly GCF_001194135.2). Lineage (NCBI taxonomy): Eukaryota > Metazoa > Mollusca > Cephalopoda > Octopoda > Octopodidae > Octopus > Octopus bimaculoides. Next base: position 916,069 of record NC_069007.1, read on the forward strand.
TGGCTTCGAAACCGGCGTTGGTTTGTTTATTCCTACCACCACCAATAAATTAGCAGTTCGGCAAAATAGTCGAAACGAAATAATATGTTAAGAGTCATAAAAACAAATAAGAAATGGATTCAATATGTTTGAAGAAAATTTTCAACGCGGTGCCCCAGTATGGCCGCACTCCGATAATTGAAACGCTGTAAAAACCGGGAACTGATGCGACCTACTGGCAGAAACAATTTTCATGCTTGCACAGGAGGGATGACGTTATTTCCCACCAGAGGGATTGTGCTCAGGTAGCATTGATTTTGGTGGGAAGAATAAAATCCGATACTTTTTGAATCCACCTCGTAAAAAATAGCTCTCTTTGAGGAACGAAGAGAGACGGAAACACAACGCCATAGTTATTTTTCCTGGGTGCACATTTAATACGATGATGAAAATAGCGAATTACCTTATGTCCGGTATAAAACAGATGAATTTTAAAAATATTCAAAAATCTGGAAATGACAGTCCGAGGAGATACGCAAACAATTTAAAATTGTATTTCATTAAAAATTTATTAAGTTCGTCTTATTGGGAAAAAAAGAATGATTTATTTCGTTAGCAAGTCAGTGTTGCAATTGGTTAACTGTTCAGGAAATCTGATTTCCGGCTTAATTGTTGATTATTCTAACTTCCGTTAGTTTCGATAGATTCGTTGTAATAGTATTCATTAGTTGATTGAACTCTTTGTTATTATTATTTTTTTTATTATGTCATTAAGCTGATGGCTAAAAATCTGAACTTACTTAACGCCTTCAACATATTCACACACGGACTCTGATCTAAATATCGTCAGCCATTTTCTATTGAGCAACATTGTGGATATAAAGTCTTCACAGAGTGGAATAATTTATTTTTGCCTTAAGGAAAGAAGAAATGCAAGGTTTCAGGTAGGGACCGTTCAGTTGAGGGGAGAGGTATAAATAATTACTACTCAATTACCGCTGAGGTGAGACTTTGACAGAGTAGAAAACTTTTATTTTTTTAAGATGCGTGAGTATAAGCATGTGCAGCATAGCCCATCCCTCTCTCCTTTTCTCTCTCTCACACAGATACACATATATATGCATATTTGTATATATTTATTTACATACACAGGTATGTATAAAATGAGATGAAACAAACAGGAGAAATAGACATGAATCCATCTATCTGTAGCTCCTTCTATTCATTGTCTAGCAATATAACTCTCCCCATCACTGACACACTCACTCTCTCTCTTTCTCTCTCTTCTTGCCACTGGCAGTGACGCTTGACGTCTTATTGTCTACTGAGCAACAACCTTCTTTAGAAACACACACCGGAACATCCATGCAGAAAGCATTAAACGGAATAAAAACAGAGACTCCGGACCTCATCAACCTTCGCATCCAGCCTCGAAAGGGTTGGGCCTGCTTGTCTACAATCGGACTCGTTGGGCTTCAACAAGCTTCCAACCGACAGGATCACCCATCCCCATGGTCACGGCTGATAGGCATCTCATCATGTATTTATTCAACGAGAACACACATCGACGTAAACAATAGCAACAGTTAAAAGGACGGCAACAAAAATGATAAGAATAGCGACAGCGAAACAAATGGTGGCATTTGTAGGTGGTATCTTTAGCTGCTAGAAATAGCAGCTGCAACCCTTGAAAACACGCCCTTTCGCACTAGAAAAATACAGGCAAGCATTACCTATTTGATGATTTTGATATACATATATTTTAGTTAAGAACAAATTCTTCGTACTCAGAGTGTGAATGGCCTAGGTCATAAAGATAACTATTTGATCACCAATGCCTTCCAGTTAAATACCAAGAATGACAAAAACAACAGCAATAATAACTAATGTTTCGAGTTTATGCGTCACATAAACAAAACCAAGAATTAATTCCAGTTTCAATGACGTTCTGAAGAAGAAGAGTGGAATATGAGGCGTTCACAAAAGATTTTTTGAAAAATATAATCTATGAAATCATGAAATAAAGATTTTATCACGTTTTACTTTCAGAAAGAAAACACAAATGAAAGAAAGAAAATTTCTCTTTGACATCATCATATAAAGAAAACTATACACTTGGCAAAACGCTGCTTACATTTGTGCATATGTGTGTGCATATGTGTGTGTGTGTGTGTGTGTATGTATGTGTCTGTGTGTGTATGTATGTGTGTGTGTGTGTGTGTGTGTGTGTGTGTATATATATATACACACACACACACACAAACGCTCACACTTATGTTCAAGAATACGCATATATATATATAT